>NW_026988634.1:0-292189 GCF_030222135.1 Aotus nancymaae | reverse complement strand
TTTCTGTGCAGAGTCCCAAAACAGGCGTTTTCAGCCCATTACCGGCATATGGAAGAAACAGCAGTAAGCACAGGGAAATATCTGCTTCTAAATCCAAAACGCAGCTATCTAACAGAACGGTTGTCAATGTGTGCACTCAACTTCCAGAGTTAAACCCGTGTGTGGATTCAGCAGTCTGCAAACCCTTTCTGTGCAGAGTCCCAAAACAGGCGTTTTGAGCCCATTACCGGCATATGGAAGAAACAGCAGTAAGCACAGGGAAATATCTGCTTCTAAATCCAAAACGCAGCTATCTAACAGAACGGTTGTCAATGTGTGCACTCAACTTCCAGAGTTAAACCCGTGTGTGGATTCAGCAGTCTGCAAACACTTTCTCTGCAGAGTCCCAAAAGAGGCGTTTTCAACCCATTACCGGCATATGGAAGAAACAGCAGTAAGCTCAGGGAGATATCTGCTTCTAAATCCAAAACGCAGCTATCTAACAGAACGGTTGTCAATGTGTGCACTCAACTTCCAGAGTTAAACCCGTGTGTGGATTCAGCAGTCTGCAAACACTTTCTCTGCAGAGTCCCAAAACAGGCGTTTTCAGCCCATTACCGGCATATGGAAGAAACAGCAGTAAGCACAGGGAAATATCTGCTTCTAAATCCAAAACGCAGCTATCTAACAGAACGGTTGTCAATGTGTGCACTCAACTTCCAGAGTTAAACCCGTGTGTGGATTCAGCAGTCCGCAAACACTTTCTCTGCATAGTCCCAAAACAGGCGTTTTCAGCCCATTACCGGCATATGGAAGAAACAGCAGTAAGCACAGGGAAATATCTGCTTCTAAATCCAAAACGCAGCTATCTAACAGAACGGTTGTCAATGTGTGCACTCAACTTCCAGAGTTAAACCCGTGTGTGGATTCAGCAGTCTGCAAACACTTTCTCTGCAGAGTCCCAAAACAGGCGTTTTCAGCCCATTACCGGCATATGGAAGAAACAGCAGTAAGCACAGGGAAATATCTGCTTCTAAATCCAAAACGCAGCTATCTAACAGAACGGTTGTCAATGTGTGCACTCAACTTCCAGAGTTAAACCCGTGTGTATTCAGCAGTCTGCAAACACTTTCTCTGCAGAGTCCCAAAACAGGCGTTTTCAGCCCATTACCGGCATATGGAAGAAACAGCAGTAAGCACAGGGAAATATCTGCTTCTAAATCCAAAACGCAGCTATCTAACAGAACGGTTGTTAATGTGTGCACTCAACTTCCAGAGTTAAACCCGTGTGTGGATTCAGCAGTCTGCAAACACTTACTCTGCAGAGTCCCAAAACAGGCGTTTTCAGCCCATTACCGGCATATGGAAGAAACAGCAGTAAGCACAGGGAAATATCTGCTTGTAAATCCAAAACGCAGCTATCTAACAGAACGGTTGTCAATGTGTGCACTCAACTTCCAGAGTTAAACCCGTGTGTGGATTCAGCAGTCTGCAAACACTTTCTCTGCAGAGTCCCAAAACAGGCGTTTTCAGCCCATTACCGGCATATGGAAGAAACAGCAGTAAGCACAGGGAAATATCTGCTTCTAAATCCAAAACGCAGCTATCTAACAGAACGGTTGTCAATGTGTGCACTCAACTTCCAGAGTTAAACCCGTGTGTGGATTCAGCAGTCTGCAAACCCTTTCTCTGCAGAGTCCCAAAACAGGCGTTTTCAGCCCATTACCGGCATATGGAAGAAACAGCAGTAAGCACAGGGAAATATCTGCTTCTAAATCCAAAACGCAGCTATCTAACAGAACGGTTGTCAATGTGTGCACTCAACTTCCAGAGTTAAACCCGTGTGTGGATTCAGCAGTCTGCAAACCCTTTCTCTGCAGAGTCCCAAAACAGGCGTTTTCAGCCCATTACCGGCATATGGAAGAAACAGCAGTAAGCACAGGGAAATATCTGCTTCTAAATCCAAAACGCAGCTATCTAACAGAACGGTTGTCAATGTGTGCACTCAACTTCCAGAGTTGAACCCGTGTTTGGATTCAGCAGTCTGCAAACACTTTCTCTGCAGAGTCCCAAAACAGGCGTTTTCAGCCCATTACCGGCATATGGAAGAAACAGCAGTAAGCACAGGGAAATATCTGCTTCTAAATCCAAAACGCAGCTATCTAACAGAACGGTTGTCAATGTGTGCACTCAACTTCCAGAGTTAAACCCGTGTGTGGATTCAGCAGTCTGCAAACCCTTTCTCTGCAGAGTCCCAAAACAGGCGTTTTCAGCCCATTACCGGCATATGGAAGAAACAGCAGTAAGCACAGGGAAATATCTGCTTCTAAATCCAAAACGCAGCTATCTAACAGAACGGTTGTCAATGTGTGCACTCAACTTCCAGAGTTAAACCCGTGTGTGGATTCAGCAGTCTGCAAACCCTTTCTCTGCAGAGTCCCAAAACAGGCGTTTTCAGCCCATTACCGGCATATGGAAGAAACAGCAGTAAGCACAGGGAAATATCTGCTTCTAAATCCAAAACGCAGCTATCTAACAGAACGGTTGTCAATGTGTGCACTCAACTTCCAGAGTTGAACCCGTGTTTGGATTCAGCAGTCTGCAAACACTTTCTCTGCAGAGTCCCAAAACAGGCGTTTTCAGCCCATTACCGGCATATGGAAGAAACAGCAGTAAGCACAGGGAAATATCTGCTTCTAAATCCAAAACGCAGCTATCTAACAGAACGGTTGTCAATGTGTGCACTCAACTTCCAGAGTTAAACCCGTGTGTGGATTCAGCAGTCTGCAAACCCTTTCTCTGCAGAGTCCCAAAACAGGCGTTTTCAGCCCATTACCGGCATATGGAAGAAACAGCAGTAAGCACAGGGAAATATCTGCTTCTAAATCCAAAACGCAGCTATCTAACAGAACGGTTGTCAATGTGTGCACTCAACTTCCAGAGTTAAACCCGTGTGTGGATTCAGCAGTCTGCAAACCCTTTCTGTGCAGAGTCCCAAAACAGGCGTTTTCAGCCCATTACCGGCATATGGAAGAAACAGCAGTAAGCACAGGGAAATATCTGCTTCTAAATCCAAAACGCAGCTATCTAACAGAACGGTTGTCAATGTGTGCACTCAACTTCCAGAGTTAAACCCGTGTGTGGATTCAGCAGTCTGCAAACCCTTTCTGTGCAGAGTCCCAAAACAGGCGTTTTCAGCCCATTACCGGCATATGGAAGAAACAGCAGTAAGCACAGGGAAATATCTGCTTCTAAATCCAAAACGCAGCTATCTAACAGAACGGTTGTCAATGTGTGCACTCAACTTCCAGAGTTAAACCCGTGTGTGGATTCAGCAGTCTGCAAACACTTTCTCTGCAGAGTCCCAAAACAGGCGTTTTCAGCCCATTACCGGCATATGGAAGAAACAGCAGTAAGCACAGGGAAATATCTGCTTCTAAATCCAAAACGCAGCTATCTAACAGAACGGTTGTCAATGTGTGCACTCAACTTCCAGAGTTAAACCCGTGTGTGGATTCAGCAGTCTGCAAACCCTTTCTGTGCAGAGTCCCAAAACAGGCGTTTTCAGCCCATTACCGGCATATGGAAGAAACAGCAGTAAGCACAGGGAAATATCTGCTTCTAAATCCAAAACGCAGCTATCTAACAGAACGGTTGTCAATGTGTGCACTCAACTTCCAGAGTTAAACCCGTGTGTGGATTCAGCAGTCTGCAAACACTTTCTCTGCAGAGTCCCAAAAGAGGCGTTTTCAACCCATTACCGGCATAGGGAAGAAACAGCAGTAAGCTCAGGGAGATATCTGCTTCTAAATCCAAAACGCAGCTATCTAACAGAACGGTTGTCAATGTGTGCACTCAACTTCCAGAGTTAAACCCGTGTGTGGATTCAGCAGTCTGCAAACACTTTCTGTGCAGAGTCCCAAAACAGGCGTTTTCAGCCCATTACCGGCATATGGAAGAAACAGCAGTAAGCACAGGGAAATATCTGCTTCTAAATCCAAAACGCAGCTATCTAACAGAACGGTTGTCAATGTGTGCACTCAACTTCCAGAGTTAAACCCGTGTGTGGATTCAGCAGTCTGCAAACACTTTCTCTGCAGAGTCCCAAAACAGGCGTTTTCAGCCCATTACCGGCATATGGAAGAAACAGCAGTAAGCACAGGGAAATATCTGCTTCTAAATCCAAAACGCAGCTATCTAACAGAACGGTTGTCAATGTGTGCACTCAACTTCCAGAGTTAAACCCGTGTGTGGATTCAGCAGTCTGCAAACACTTTCTCTGCAGAGTCCCAAAACAGGCGTTTTCAGCCCATTACCGGCATATGGAAGAAACAGCAGTAAGCACAGGGAAATATCTGCTTCTAAATCCAAAACGCAGCTATCTAACAGAACGGTTGTCAATGTGTGCACTCAACTTCCAGAGTTAAACCCGTGTGTGGATTCAGCAGTCTGCAAACACTTTCTCTGCAGAGTCCCAAAACAGGCGTTTTCAGCCCATTACCGGCATATGGAAGAAACAGCAGTAAGCACAGGGAAATATCTGCTTCTAAATCCAAAACGCAGCTATCTAACAGAACGGTTGTCAATGTGTGCACTCAACTTCCAGAGTTAAACCCGTGTGTGGATTCAGCAGTCTGCAAACCCTTTCTCTGCAGAGTCCCAAAACAGGCGTTTTCAGCCCATTACCGGCATATGGAAGAAACAGCAGTAAGCACAGGGAAATATCTGCTTCTAAATCCAAAACGCAGCTATCTAACAGAACGGTTGTCAATGTGTGCACTCAACTTCCAGAGTTAAACCCGTGTGTGGATTCAGCAGTCTGCAAACCCTTTCTCTGCAGAGTCCCAAAACAGGCGTTTTCAGCCCATTACCGGCATATGGAAGAAACAGCAGTAAGCACAGGGAAATATCTGCTTCTAAATCCAAAACGCAGCTATCTAACAGAACGGTTGTCAATGTGTGCACTCAACTTCCAGAGTTGAACCCGTGTTTGGATTCAGCAGTCTGCAAACACTTTCTCTGCAGAGTCCCAAAACAGGCGTTTTCAGCCCATTACCGGCATATGGAAGAAACAGCAGTAAGCACAGGGAAATATCTGCTTCTAAATCCAAAACGCAGCTATCTAACAGAACGGTTGTCAATGTGTGCACTCAACTTCCAGAGTTAAACCCGTGTGTGGATTCAGCAGTCTGCAATCCCTTTCTCTGCAGAGTCCCAAAACAGGCGTTTTCAGCCCATTACCGGCATATGGAAGAAACAGTAGTAAGCACAGGGAAATATCTGCTTCTAAATCCAAAACGCAGCTATCTAACAGAACGGTTGTCAATGTGTGCACTCAACTTCCAGAGTTAAACCCGTGTGTGGATTCAGCAGTCTGCAAACCCTTTCTGTGCAGAGTCCCAAAACAGGCGTTTTCAGCCCATTACCGGCATATGGAAGAAACAGCAGTAAGCACAGGGAAATATCTGCTTCTAAATCCAAAACGCAGCTATCTAACAGAACGGTTGTCAATGTGTGCACTCAACTTCCAGAGTTAAACCCGTGTGTGGATTCAGCAGTCTGCAAACCCTTTCTGTGCAGAGTCCCAAAACAGGCGTTTTCAGCCCATTACCGGCATATGGAAGAAACAGCAGTAAGCACAGGGAAATATCTGCTTCTAAATCCAAAACGCAGCTATCTAACAGAACGGTTGTCAATGTGTGCACTCAACTTCCAGAGTTAAACCCGTGTGTGGATTCAGCAGTCTGCAAACACTTTCTCTGCAGAGTCCCAAAACAGGCGTTTTCAGCCCATTACCGGCATATGGAAGAAACAGCAGTAAGCACAGGGAAATATCTGCTTCTAAATCCAAAACGCAGCTATCTAACAGAACGGTTGTCAATGTGTGCACTCAACTTCCAGAGTTAAACCCGTGTGTGGATTCAGCAGTCTGCAAACCCTTTCTGTGCAGAGTCCCAAAACAGGCGTTTTCAGCCCATTACCGGCATATGGAAGAAACAGCAGTAAGCACAGGGAAATATCTGCTTCTAAATCCAAAACGCAGCTATCTAACAGAACGGTTGTCAATGTGTGCACTCAACTTCCAGAGTTAAACCCGTGTGTGGATTCAGCAGTCTGCAAACACTTTCTCTGCAGAGTCCCAAAAGAGGCGTTTTCAACCCATTACCGGCATAGGGAAGAAACAGCAGTAAGCTCAGGGAGATATCTGCTTCTAAATCCAAAACGCAGCTATCTAACAGAACGGTTGTCAATGTGTGCACTCAACTTCCAGAGTTAAACCCGTGTGTGGATTCAGCAGTCTGCAAACACTTTCTGTGCAGAGTCCCAAAACAGGCGTTTTCAGCCCATTACCGGCATATGGAAGAAACAGCAGTAAGCACAGGGAAATATCTGCTTCTAAATCCAAAACGCAGCTATCTAACAGAACGGTTGTCAATGTGTGCACTCAACTTCCAGAGTTAAACCCGTGTGTGGATTCAGCAGTCTGCAAACACTTTCTCTGCAGAGTCCCAAAACAGGCGTTTTCAGCCCATTACCGGCATATGGAAGAAACAGCAGTAAGCACAGGGAAATATCTGCTTCTAAATCCAAAACGCAGCTATCTAACAGAACGGTTGTCAATGTGTGCACTCAACTTCCAGAGTTAAACCCGTGTGTGGATTCAGCAGTCTGCAAACACTTTCTCTGCAGAGTCCCAAAACAGGCGTTTTCAGCCCATTACCGGCATATGGAAGAAACAGCAGTAAGCACAGGGAAATATCTGCTTCTAAATCCAAAACGCAGCTATCTAACAGAACGGTTGTCAATGTGTGCACTCAACTTCCAGAGTTAAACCCGTGTGTGGATTCAGCAGTCTGCAAACACTTTCTCTGCAGAGTCCCAAAACAGGCGTTTTCAGCCCATTACCGGCATATGGAAGAAACAGCAGTAAGCACAGGGAAATATCTGCTTCTAAATCCAAAACGCAGCTATCTAACAGAACGGTTGTCAATGTGTGCACTCAACTTCCAGAGTTAAACCCGTGTGTGGATTCAGCAGTCTGCAAACCCTTTCTGTGCAGAGTCCCAAAACAGGCGTTTTCAGCCCATTACCGGCATATGGAAGAAACAGCAGTAAGCACAGGGAAATATCTGCTTCTAAATCCAAAACGCAGCTATCTAACAGAACGGTTGTCAACGTGTGCACTCAACTTCCAGAGTTAAACCCGTGTGTGGATTCAGCAGTCTGCAAACCCTTTCTGTGCAGAGTCCCAAAACAGGCGTTTTCAGCCCATTACCGGCATATGGAAGAAACAGCAGTAAGCACAGGGAAATATCTGCTTCTAAATCCAAAACGCAGCTATCTAACAGAACGGTTGTCAATGTGTGCACTCAACTTCCAGAGTTAAACCCGTGTGTGGATTCAGCAGTCTGCAAACCCTTTCTGTGCAGAGTCCCAAAACAGGCGTTTTCAGCCCATTACCGGCATATGGAAGAAACAGCAGTAAGCACAGGGAAATATCTGCTTCTAAATCCAAAACGCAGCTATCTAACAGAACGGTTGTCAATGTGTGCACTCAACTTCCAGAGTTAAACCCGTGTGTGCATTCAGCAGTCTGCAAACCCTTTCTGTGCAGAGTCCCAAAACAGGCGTTTTCAGCCCATTACCGGCATATGGAAGAAACAGCAGTAAGCACAGGGAAATATCTGCTTCTAAATCCAAAACGCAGCTATCTAACAGAACGGTTGTCAATGTGTGCACTCAACTTCCAGAGTTAAACCCGTGTGTGGATTCAGCAGTCTGCAAACCCTTTCTCTGCAGAGTCCCAAAACAGGCGTTTTCAGCCCATTACCGGCATATGGAAGAAACAGCAGTAAGCACAGGGAAATATCTGCTTCTAAATCCAAAACGCAGCTATCTAACAGAACGGATGTCAATGTGTGCACTCAACTTCCAGAGTTAAACCCGTGTGTGGATTCAGCAGTCTGCAAACACTTTCTCTGCAGAGTCCCAAAAGAGGCGTTTTCAACCCATTACCGGCATAGGGAAGAAACAGCAGTAAGCTCAGGGAGATATCTGCTTCTAAATCCAAAACGCAGCTATCTAACAGAACGGTTGTCAATGTGTGCACTCAACTTCCAGAGTTAAACCCGTGTGTGGATTCAGCAGTCTGCAAACACTTTCTGTGCAGAGTCCCAAAACAGGCGTTTTCAGCCCATTACCGGCATATGGAAGAAACAGCAGTAAGCACAGGGAAATATCTGCTTCTAAATCCAAAACGCAGCTATCTAACAGAACGGTTGTCAATGTGTGCACTCAACTTCCAGAGTTAAACCCGTGTGTGGATTCAGCAGTCTGCAAACACTTTCTCTGCAGAGTCCCAAAACAGGCGTTTTCAGCCCATTACCGGCATATGGAAGAAACAGCAGTAAGCACAGGGAAATATCTGCTTCTAAATCCAAAACGCAGCTATCTAACAGAACGGTTGTCAATGTGTGCACTCAACTTCCAGAGTTAAACCCGTGTGTGGATTCAGCAGTCTGCAAACACTTTCTCTGCAGAGTCCCAAAACAGGCGTTTTCAGCCCATTACCGGCATATGGAAGAAACAGCAGTAAGCACAGGGAAATATCTGCTTCTAAATCCAAAACGCAGCTATCTAACAGAACGGTTGTCAATGTGTGCACTCAACTTCCAGAGTTAAACCCGTGTGTGGATTCAGCAGTCTGCAAACACTTTCTCTGCAGAGTCCCAAAACAGGCGTTTTCAGCCCATTACCGGCATATGGAAGAAACAGCAGTAAGCACAGGGAAATATCTGCTTCTAAATCCAAAACGCAGCTATCTAACAGAACGGTTGTCAATGTGTGCACTCAACTTCCAGAGTTAAACCCGTGTGTGGATTCAGCAGTCTGCAAACACTTTCTCTGCAGAGTCCCAAAACAGGCGTTTTCAGCCCATTACCGGCATATGGAAGAAACAGCAGTAAGCACAGGGAAATATCTGCTTCTAAATCCAAAACGCAGCTATCTAACAGAACGGTTGTCAATGTGTGCACTCAACTTCCAGAGTTAAACCCGTGTGTGGATTCAGCAGTCTGCAAACACTTACTCTGCAGAGTCCCAAAACAGGCGTTTTCAGCCCATTACCGGCATATGGAAGAAACAGCAGTAAGCACAGGGAAATATCTGCTTGTAAATCCAAAACGCAGCTATCTAACAGAACGGTTGTCAATGTGTGCACTCAACTTCCAGAGTTAAACCCGTGTGTGGATTCAGCAGTCTGCAAACACTTTCTCTGCAGAGTCCCAAAACAGGCGTTTTCAGCCCATTACCGGCATATGGAAGAAACAGCAGTAAGCACAGGGAAATATCTCCTTCTAAATCCAAAACGCAGCTATCTAACAGAACGGTTGTCAATGTGTGCACTCAACTTCCAGAGTTAAACCCGTGTGTGGATTCAGCAGTCCGCAAACACTTTCTCTGCATAGTCCCAAAACAGGCGTTTTCAACCCATTACCGGCATATGGAAGAAACAGCAGTAAGCACAGGGAAATATCTGCTTCTAAATCCAAAACGCAGCTATCTAACAGAACGGTTGTCAATGTGTGCACTCAACTTCCAGAGTTAAACCCGTGTGTGGATTCAGCAGTCTGCAAACACTTTCTCTGCAGAGTCCCAAAACAGGCGTTTTCAGCCCATTACCGGCATATGGAAGAAACAGCAGTAAGCACAGGGAAATATCTGCTTCTAAATCCAAAACGCAGCTATCTAACAGAACGGTTGTCAATGTGTGCACTCAACTTCCAGAGTTAAACCCGTGTGTGGATTCAGCAGTCTGCAAACCCTTTCTGTGCAGAGTCCCAAAACAGGCGTTTTCAGCCCATTACCGGCATATGGAAGAAACAGCAGTAAGCACAGGGAAATATCTGCTTCTAAATCCAAAACGCAGCTATCTAACAGAACGGTTGTCAATGTGTGCACTCAACTTCCAGAGTTAAACCCGTGTGTGGATTCAGCAGTCTGCAAACCCTTTCTGTGCAGAGTCCCAAAACAGGCGTTTTCAGCCCATTACCGGCATATGGAAGAAACAGCAGTAAGCACAGGGAAATATCTGCTTCTAAATCCAAAACGCAGCTATCTAACAGAACGGTTGTCAATGTGTGCACTCAACTTCCAGAGTTAAACCCGTGTGTGGATTCAGCAGTCTGCAAACACTTTCTCTGCAGAGTCCCAAAAGAGGCGTTTTCAACCCATTACCGGTATATGGAAGAAACAGCAGTAAGCTCAGGGAGATATCTGCTTCTAAATCCAAAACGCAGCTATCTAACAGAACGGTTGTCAATGTGTGCACTCAACTTCCAGAGTTAAACCCGTGTGTGGATTCAGCAGTCTGCAAACACTTTCTCTGCAGAGTCCCAAAACAGGCGTTTTCAGCCCATTACCGGCATATGGAAGAAACAGCAGTAAGCACAGGGAAATATCTGCTTCTAAATCCAAAACGCAGCTATCTAACAGAACGGTTGTCAATGTGTGCACTCAACTTCCAGAGTTAAAACCGTGTGTGGATTCAGCAGTCCGCAAACACTTTCTCTGCAGAGTCCCAAAACAGGCGTTTTCAGCCCATTACCGGCATATGGAAGAAACAGCAGTAAGCACAGGGAAATATCTGCTTCTAAATCCAAAACGCAGCTATCTAACAGAACGGTTGTCAATGTGTGCACTCAACTTCCAGAGTTAAACCCGTGTGTGGATTCAGCAGTCTGCAAACACTTTCTCTGCAGAGTCCCAAAACAGGCGTTTTCACCCCATTACCGGCATATGGAAGAAACAGCAGTAAGCACAGGGAAATATCTGCTTCTAAATCCAAAACGCAGCTATCTAACAGAACGGTTGTCAATGTGTGCACTCAACTTCCAGAGTTAAACCCGTGTGTATTCAGCAGTCTGCAAACACTTTCTCTGCAGAGTCCCAAAACAGGCGTTTTCAGCCCATTACCGGCATATGGAAGAAACAGCAGTAAGCACAGGGAAATATCTGCTTCTAAATCCAAAACGCAGCTATCTAACAGAACGGTTGTTAATGTGTGCACTCAACTTCCAGAGTTAAACCCGTGTGTGGATTCAGCAGTCTGCAAACACTTACTCTGCAGAGTCCCAAAACAGGCGTTTTCAGCCCATTACCGGCATATGGAAGAAACAGCAGTAAGCACAGGGAAATATCTGCTTGTAAATCCAAAACGCAGCTATCTAACAGAACGGTTGTCAATGTGTGCACTCAACTTCCAGAGTTAAACCCGTGTGTGGATTCAGCAGTCTGCAAACACTTTCTCTGCAGAGTCCCAAAACAGGCGTTTTCAGCCCATTACCGGCATATGGAAGAAACAGCAGTAAGCACAGGGAAATATCTGCTTCTAAATCCAAAACGCAGCTATCTAACAGAACGGTTGTCAATGTGTGCACTCAACTTCCAGAGTTAAACCCGTGTGTGGATTCAGCAGTCTGCAAACCCTTTCTCTGCAGAGTCCCAAAACAGGCGTTTTCAGCCCATTACCGGCATATGGAAGAAACAGCAGTAAGCACAGGGAAATATCTGCTTCTAAATCCAAAACGCAGCTATCTAACAGAACGGTTGTCAATGTGTGCACTCAACTTCCAGAGTTAAACCCGTGTGTGGATTCAGCAGTCTGCAAACCCTTTCTCTGCAGAGTCCCAAAACAGGCGTTTTCAGCCCATTACCGGCATATGGAAGAAACAGCAGTAAGCACAGGGAAATATCTGCTTCTAAATCCAAAACGCAGCTATCTAACAGAACGGTTGTCAATGTGTGCACTCAACTTCCAGAGTTGAACCCGTGTTTGGATTCAGCAGTCTGCAAACACTTTCTCTGCAGAGTCCCAAAACAGGCGTTTTCAGCCCATTACCGGCATATGGAAGAAACAGCAGTAAGCACAGGGAAATATCTGCTTCTAAATCCAAAACGCAGCTATCTAACAGAACGGTTGTCAATGTGTGCACTCAACTTCCAGAGTTAAACCCGTGTGTGGATTCAGCAGTCTGCAAACACTTTCTCTGCAGAGTACCAAAACAGGCGTTTTCAGCCCATTACCGGCATATGGAAGAAACAACAGTAAGCACTGGGAAATATCTGCTTCTAAATCCAAAACGCAGCTATCTAACAGAACGGTTGTCAATGTGTGCACTCAACTTCCAGAGTTAAACCCGTGTGTGGATTCAGCAGTCTGCAAACCCTTTCTCTGCAGAGTCCCAAAACAGGCGTTTTCAGCCCATTACCGGCATATGGAAGAAACAGCAGTAAGCACAGGGAAATATCTGCTTCTAAATCCAAAACGCAGCTATCTAACAGAACGGTTGTCAATGTGTGCACTCAACTTCCAGAGTTAAACCCGTGTGTGGATTCAGCAGTCTGCAAACCCTTTCTGTGCAGAGTCCCAAAACAGGCGTTTTCAGCCCATTACCGGCATATGGAAGAAACAGCAGTAAGCACAGGGAAATATCTGCTTCTAAATCCAAAACGCAGCTATCTAACAGAACGGTTGTCAATGTGTGCACTCAACTTCCAGAGTTAAACCCGTGTGTGGATTCAGCAGTCTGCAAACCCTTTCTGTGCAGAGTCCCAAAACAGGCGTTTTCAGCCCATTACCGGCATATGGAAGAAACAGCAGTAAGCACAGGGAAATATCTGCTTCTAAATCCAAAACGCAGCTATCTAACAGAACGGTTGTCAATGTGTGCACTCAACTTCCAGAGTTAAACCCGTGTGTGGATTCAGCAGTCTGCAAACACTTTCTCTGCAGAGTCCCAAAACAGGCGTTTTCAGCCCATTACCGGCATATGGAAGAAACAGCAGTAAGCACAGGGAAATATCTGCTTCTAAATCCAAAACGCAGCTATCTAACAGAACGGTTGTCAATGTGTGCACTCAACTTCCAGAGTTAAACCCGTGTGTGGATTCAGCAGTCTGCAAACACTTTCTGTGCAGAGTCCCAAAACAGGCGTTTTCAGCCCATTACCGGCATATGGAAGAAACAGCAGTAAGCACAGGGAAATATCTGCTTCTAAATCCAAAACGCAGCTATCTAACAGAACGGTTGTCAATGTGTGCACTCAACTTCCAGAGTTAAACCCGTGTGTGGATTCAGCAGTCTGCAAACACTTTCTCTGCAGAGTCCCAAAACAGGCGTTTTCAGCCCATTACCGGCATATGGAAGAAACAGCAGTAAGCACAGGGAAATATCTGCTTCTAAATCCAAAACGCAGCTATCTAACAGAACGGTTGTCAATGTGTGCACTCAACTTCCAGAGTTAAACCCGTGTGTGGATTCAGCAGTCTGCAAACCCTTTCTGTGCAGAGTCCCAAAACAGGCGTTTTCAGCCCATTACCGGCATATGGAAGAAACAGCAGTAAGCACAGGGAAATATCTGCTTCTAAATCCAAAACGCAGCTATCTAACAGAACGGTTGTCAATGTGTGCACTCAACTTCCAGAGTTAAACCCGTGTGTGGATTCAGCAGTCTGCAAACCCTTTCTGTGCAGAGTCCCAAAACAGGCGTTTTCAGCCCATTACCGGCATATGGAAGAAACAGCAGTAAGCACAGGGAAATATCTGCTTCTAAATCCAAAACGCAGCTATCTAACAGAACGGTTGTCAATGTGTGCACTCAACTTCCAGAGTTAAACCCGTGTGTGGATTCAGCAGTCTGCAAACCCTTTCTCTGCAGAGTCCCAAAACAGGCGTTTTCAGCCCATTACGGGCATATGGAAGAAACAGCAGTAAGCACAGGGAAATATCTGCTTCTAAATCCAAAACGCAGCTATCTAACAGAACGGTTGTCAATGTGTGCACTCAACTTCCAGAGTTAAACCCGTGTGTGGATTCAGCAGTCTGCAAACCCTTTCTCTGCAGAGTCCCAAAACAGGCGTTTTCAGCCCATTACGGGCATATGGAAGAAACAGCAGTAAGCACAGGGAAATATCTGCTTCTAAATCCAAAACGCAGCTATCTAACAGAACGGTTGTCAATGTGTGCACTCAACTTCCAGAGTTAAACCCGTGTGTGGATTCAGCAGTCTGCAAACCCTTTCTCTGCAGTGTCACAAAACAGGCGTTTTCAGCCCATTACCGGCATATGGAAGAAACAGCAGTAAGCACAGGGAAATATCTGCTTCTAAATCCAAAACGCAGCTATCTAACAGAACGGTTGTCAATGTGTGCACTCAACTTCCAGAGTTAAACCCGTGTGTGGATTCAGCAGTCTGCAAACCCTTTCTGTGCAGAGTCCCAAAACAGGCGTTTTCAGCCCATTACCGGCATATGGAAGAAACAGCAGTAAGCACAGGGAAATATCTGCTTCTAAATCCAAAACGCAGCTATCTAACAGAACGGTTGTCAATGTGTGCACTCAACTTCCAGAGTTAAACCCGTGTGTGGATTCAGCAGTCTGCAAACACTTTCTCTGCAGAGTCCCAAAACAGGCGTTTTCAGCCCATTACCGGCATATGGAAGAAACAGCAGTAAGCACAGGGAAATATCTGCTTCTAAATCCAAAACGCAGCTATCTAACAGAACGGTGGTCAATGTGTGCACTCAACTTCCAGAGTTAAACCCGTGTGTGGTTTCAGCAGTCTGCAAACACTTTCTCTGCAGAGTCCCAAAACAGGCGTTTTCAGCCCATTACCGGCATATGGAAGAAACAGCAGTAAGCACAGGGAAATATCTGCTTCTAAATCCAAAACGCAGCTATCTAACAGAAAGGTTGTCAATGTGTGCACTCAACTTCCAGAGTTAAACCGGTGTGTGGATTCAGCAGTCTGCAAACCCTTTCTCTGCAGAGTCCCAAAACAGGCGTTTTCAGCCCATTACCGGCATATGGAAGAAACAGCAGTAAGCACAGGGAAATATCTGCTTCTAAATCCAAAACGCAGCTATCTAACAGAACGGTTGTCAATGTGTGCACTCAACTTCCAGAGTTAAACCCGTGTGTGGATTCAGCAGTCTGCAAACCCTTTCTGTGCAGAGTCCCAAAACAGGCGTTTTCAGCCCATTACCGGCATATGGAAGAAACAGCAGTAAGCACAGGGAAATATCTGCTTCTAAATCCAAAACGCAGCTATCTAACAGAACGGTTGTCAATGTGTGCACTCAACTTCCAGAGTTAAACCCGTGTGTGGATTCAGCAGTCTGCAAACACTTTCTCTGCAGAGTCCCAAAACAGGCGTTTTCAGCCCATTACCGGCATATGGAAGAAACAGCAGTAAGCACAGGGAAATATCTGCTTCTAAATCCAAAACGCAGCTATCTAACAGAACGGTTGTCAATGTGTGCACTCAACTTCCAGAGTTAAACCCGTGTGTGGTTTCAGCAGTCTGCAAACACTTTCTCTGCAGAGTCCCAAAACAGGCGTTTTCAGCCCATTACCGGCATATGGAAGAAACAGCAGTAGGCACAGGGAAATATCTGCTTCTAAATCCAAAACGCAGCTATCTAACAGAAAGGTTGTCAATGTGTGCACTCAACTTCCAGAGTTAAACCGGTGTGCGGATTCAGCAGTCTGCAAACCCTTTCTGTGCAGAGTCCCAAAACAGGCGTTTTCAGCCCATTACCGGCATATGGAAGAAGCAGCAGTAAGCACAGGGAAATATCTGCTTCTAAATCCAAAACGCAGCTATCTAACAGAACGGTTGTCAATGTGTGCACTCAACTTCCAGAGTTAAACCCGTGTGTGGATTCAGCAGTCTGCAAACCCTTTCTCTGCAGAGTCCCAAAACAGGCGTTTTCAACCCATTACCGGCATATGGAAGAAACCGCATTAAGCTCAGGGAAATATCTGCTTCTAAATCCAAAACGCAGCTATCTAACAGAACGGTTGTCAATGTGTGCACTCAACTTCCAGAGTTAAACCCGTGTGTGGATTCAGCAGTCTGCAAACACTTTCTGTGCAGAGTCTCAAAACAGGACTTTCCGGCCCAGTACCGGCATATATAAGAAAGAGCATTAAGACTGCGTCTAAAACTCAGAAGAAACGTTTCTTTCAAACTGCTCGGCCATGTGTTCTTTGACCTAAGGGAGTTGAATCTATGTTTACATTCAGCGAGATAGAAACACGTTTATTCTAGGAGCTGTCTTTGGATATTCCAGAATGAATGGGAGTATATGCTGTAAAGAGAAATATCTGTTTCTAAAACCAAAATGGATCTATCTAGCAGAGTGGTTGTGAATGTGTGCCTTCGGCTTAAAGAGGTAAACTGCTCTTCTCATGCAGCACTTTAGAAACCCTTTATATGCAAATTCTCGTACAGACCTTTCCAGCAAAACACCAGCCTATAGGAAATAGCAGTAAGACTGCATCTTTAACATGGAAGAAACTGTTTTCAAACTGCTCTGCTGTGTGTTCATTCATATAAGAGACTTGAATATATGTTCAGATTCAGCTAGTTAGCAACACGTTTCTTCCAGGAGCTGTGTTTGCCTATTCCAGAGTATACTGGAGTATAAGATGTAAAGACAAATGTCTCGTTCCAAAAGAAAAACGGATGATCTAATGGAATGGTTGTCAATGTGTGCATTCAACTTACTGAGCTAAACTGCTGTTTGTATGCAGCAGTTTAGAAAACATTTCTGTGTAGATTCTCAAACAGACATTTCCAGCAAAATACCGGCCTATAAGAAATAGCAGTAAGACTGCGTCTAAAACTCAGAGGGAACGTTTCTTTCAAACTGCTCTGCAGTGTGTTCGTTCACCAAAGGTCGTTGAATCTATGTTTGGATTCAGCGAGTTTGAAACACGTTTATTCTAGGAGCTGCATTTCGATATTCCAGAGTGTATGGGAGTAAATGCTGTAAAGAGAAATATCTGTTTCTAAAACCAAAACGGAGCTATCTAACAGAATGGTTGTGAATGTGTGCATTCAACTTAAAGGGTTAATCTGCTCTTCTTAGGCAGCAGTTTAGAAACCCTTTATATGCAAATTCTAAAATCAACATTTGCAGCAAAACACCAGCCTAAAAGAAGTAGCAGTAAGACTGCATCTATAACATAGAAGAAACGTTTTCTTCAAAATGCTCTGCTCTGTGTTCATTCACCTAAGAGTCTTGAGTATATGTTCAGATTCAGCGAGTAAGAAACACGTTTCTTCCAGGAGCTGCATTTGCATATTCCAGAGTGTACTGGAGTATAAGGTTTAAAGTGAAATATCTGGTTCTAAAACAAACACGGAGCCATCTAACAGAATGGTTGTCACTGTGTGCATTCAGCTTATTGAGATAAACTGTTGTTTCTATGCAGCAGTTTAGAAAAGATTTTTGTGCAGATTCTAAAACAGACATTCCCAGCAAAATACCGGCCTCTAAGAAATAGCAATAAGACTGCGTCTAAAACTCAAATAAAACGTTTCTTTCAAACTGCTGTGCTGTGTGTTCGTTCACCTAAGGGAGTTGAATCTATGTTTAGATTCAGCGACTTAGAAACACGTCTATTCTGGGAGCTGCGTTTGGCTATTCCAGAATGAATGGGAGTATATGCTGTAACTAGAAACACAGGCTTCTAAAACCAAAACGGAGCTAGCTAACAGAATGATTGTGAATGAGGGCATTCAACTTAACGAATTAAACTGCTCCACTTAAGCAGCAGTTTACAAACCATTTATATGGAAATTCTAAAACCAACATTTCCAGGAAAACACCAGCCTAAAAGTAATAGCAGTAACAGTGCATCTATAACATGGAAGAAATGTTTTTTTCAAACTCCTCTGCTGTGTGTTCATTCACCTAAGAGACTTCAATATATGCTCAGAATCAGCGAGTTACAAACACGTTTCTTCCAGGAGCTGCGTATGCATATATCAGAGTGTACTGGGGTACAAGATGTAAAGAGAAATATCTGATTATACTTCGAAACCCGTTTCTTTTAGGAGCTGCGTTTGGATATTCCAGAGTGAATGAGAGTATATGCTGTAAAGAGAAATAAATGCTTCTAAAACCAAAAGGCAGCTATCTAACTGAATGGTTGACAATGCGTGCACTCAACTTCCAGAGATAAAACCGTGTATGGATTCAGCAGTCTGCAAACACTTTCTGTGCAGAGTCCCAAAACAGGCGTTTTCAGCCCAATACCGGCATATGGAAGAAACAGCAGTAAGCACAGGGAAATATCTGCTTCTAAATCCAAAACGCAGCTATCTAACAGAACGGTTGTCAGTGTGTGCACTCAACTTCCAGAGTTAAACCCGTGTGTGGATTCAGCAGTCTGCAAACACTTTCTCTGCAGAGTCCCAAAACAGGCGTTTTCAGCCCATTACCGGCATATGGAAGAAACAGCAGTAAGCACAGGGAAATATCTGCTTCTAAATCCAAAACGCAGCTATCTAACAGAACGGTTGTCAATGTGTGCACTCAACTTCCAGAGTTAAACCCGTGTGTGGATTCAGCAGTCTGCAAACCCTTTCTGTGCAGAGTCCCAAAACAGGCGTTTTCAGCCCATTACCGGCATATGGAAGAAACAGCAGTAAGCACAGGGAGATATCTGCTTCTAAATCCAAAACGCAGCTATCTAACAGAACGGTTGTCAATGTGTGCACTCAACTTCCAGAGTTAAACCCGTGTGTGGATTCAGCAGTCTGCGAACACTTTCTCTGCGGAGTCCCAAAAGAGGCGTTTTCAACCCATTACCGGCATATGTAAGAAACAGCAGTAAGCTCAGGGAGATATCTGCTTCTAAATCCAAAACGCAGCTATCTAACAGAACGGTTGTCAATGTGTGCACTCAACTTCCAGAGTTAAACCCGTGTGTGGATTCAGCAGTCTGCAAACCCTTTCTCTGCAGAGTCCCAAAACAGGCGTTTTCAGCCCATTACCGGCATATGGAAGAAACAGCAGTAAGCACAGGGAAATATCTGCTTCTAAATCCAAAACGCAGCTATCTAACAGAACGGTTGTCAATGTGTGCACTCAACTTCCAGAGTTAAACCCGTGTGTGGATTCAGCAGTCTGCAAACCCTTTCTCTGCAGAGTCCCAAAACAGGCGTTTTCAGCCCATTACCGGCATATGGAAGAAACAGCAGTAAGCACAGGGAAATATCTGCTTCTAAATCCAAAACGCAGCTATCTAACAGAACGGTTGTCAATGTGTGCACTCAACTTCCAGAGTTAAACCCGTGTGTGGATTCAGCAGTCTGCAAACACTTTCTCTGCAGAGTCCCAAAACAGGCGTTTTCAGCCCATTACCGGCATATGGAAGAAACAGCAGTAAGCACAGGGAAATATCTGCTTCTAAATCCAAAACGCAGCTATCTAACAGAACGGTTGTCAATGTGTGCACTCAACTTCCAGAGTTAAACCCGTGTGTGGATTCAGCAGTCTGCAAACACTTTCTCTGCAGAGTCCCAAAACAGGCGTTTTCAGCCCATTACCGGCATATGGAAGAAACAGCAGTAAGCACAGGGAAATATCTGCTTCTAAATCCAAAACGCAGCTATCTAACAGAACGGTTGTCAATGTGTGCACTCAACTTCCAGAGTTAAACCCGTGTGTGGATTCAGCAGTCTGCAAACACTTTCTCTGCAGAGTCCCAAAACAGGCGTTTTCAACCCATTACCGGCATATGGAAGAAACAGCAGTAAGCACAGGGAAATATCTGCTTCTAAATCCAAAACGCAGCTATCTAACAGAACGGTTGTCAATGTGTGCACTCAACTTCCAGAGTTAAACCCGTGTGTGGATTCAGCAGTCTGCAAACACTTACTCTGCAGAGTCCCAAAACAGGCGTTTTCAGCCCATTACCGGCATATGGAAGAAACAGCAGTAAGCACAGGGAAATATCTGCTTGTAAATCCAAAACGCAGCTATCTAACAGAACGGTTGTCAATGTGTGCACTCAACTTCCAGAGTTAAACCCGTGTGTGGATTCAGCAGTCTGCAAACACTTTCTCTGCAGAGTCCCAAAACAGGCGTTTTCAGCCCATTACCGGCATATGGAAGAAACAGCAGTAAGCACAGGGAAATATCTCCTTCTAAATCCAAAACGCAGCTATCTAGCAGAACGGTTGTCAATGTGTGCACTCAACTTCCAGAGTTAAACCCGTGTGTGGATTCAGCAGTCCGCAAACACTTTCTCTGCATAGTCCCAAAACAGGCGTTTTCAACCCATTACCGGCATATGGAAGAAACAGCAGTAAGCACAGGGAAATATCTGCTTCTAAATCCAAAACGCAGCTATCTAACAGAACGGTTGTCAATGTGTGCACTCAACTTCCAGAGTTAAACCCGTGTGTGGATTCAGCAGTCTGCAAACACTTTCTCTGCAGAGTCCCAAAACAGGCGTTTTCAGCCCATTACCGGCATATGGAAGAAACAGCAGTAAGCACAGGGAAATATCTGCTTCTAAATCCAAAACGCAGCTATCTATTAGAACGGTTGTCAATGTGTGCACTCAACTTCCAGAGTTAAACCCGTGTGTGGATTCAGCAGTCTGCAAACCCTTTCTGTGCAGAGTCCCAAAACAGGCGTTTTCAGCCCATTACCGGCATATGGAAGAAACAGCAGTAAGCACAGGGAAATATCTGCTTCTAAATCCAAAACGCAGCTATCTAACAGAACGGTTGTCAACGTGTGCACTCAACTTCCAGAGTTAAACCCGTGTGTGGATTCAGCAGTCTGCAAACCCTTTCTGTGCAGAGTCCCAAAACAGGCGTTTTCAGCCCATTACCGGCATATGGAAGAAACAGCAGTAAGCACAGGGAAATATCTGCTTCTAAATCCAAAACGCAGCTATCTAACAGAACGGTTGTCAATGTGTGCACTCAACTTCCAGAGTTAAACCCGTGTGTGGATTCAGCAGTCTGCAAACCCTTTCTGTGCAGAGTCCCAAAACAGGCGTTTTCAGCCCATTACCGGCATATGGAAGAAACAGCAGTAAGCACAGGGAAATATCTGCTTCTAAATCCAAAACGCAGCTATCTAACAGAACGGTTGTCAATGTGTGCACTCAACTTCCAGAGTTAAACCCGTGTGTGGATTCAGCAGTCTGCAAACCCTTTCTGTGCAGAGTCCCAAAACAGGCGTTTTCAGCCCATTACCGGCATATGGAAGAAACAGCAGTAAGCACAGGGAAATATCTGCTTCTAAATCCAAAACGCAGCTATCTAACAGAACGGTTGTCAATGTGTGCACTCAACTTCCAGAGTTAAACCCGTGTGTGGATTCAGCAGTCTGCAAACCCTTTCTGTGCAGAGTCCCAAAACAGGCGTTTTCAGCCCATTACCGGCATATGGAAGAAACAGCAGTAAGCACAGGGAAATATCTGCTTCTAAATCCAAAACGCAGCTATCTAACAGAACGGTTGTCAATGTGTGCACTCAACTTCCAGAGTTAAACCCGTGTGTGGATTCAGCAGTCTGCAAACACTTTCTCTGCAGAGTCCCAAAAGAGGCGTTTTCAACCCATTACCGGCTTATGGAAGAAACAGCAGTAAGCTCAGGGAGATATCTGCTTCTAAATCCAAAACGCAGCTATCTAACAGAACGGTTGTCAATGTGTGCACTCAACTTCCAGAGTTAAACCCGTGTGTGGATTCAGCAGTCTGCAAACACTTTCTCTGCAGAGTCCCAAAACAGGCGTTTTCAGCCCATTACCGGCATATGGAAGAAACAGCAGTAAGCACAGGGAAATATCTGCTTCTAAATCCAAAACGCAGCTATCTAACAGAACGGTTGTCAATGTGTGCACTCAACTTCCAGAGTTAAACCCGTGTGTGGATTCAGCAGTCTGCAAACACTTTCTGTGCAGAGTCCCAAAACAGGCGTTTTCAGCCCATTACCGGCATATGGAAGAAACAGCAGTAAGCACAGGGAAATATCTGCTTCTAAATCCAAAACGCAGCTATCTAACAGAACGGTTGTCAATGTGTGCACTCAACTTCCAGAGTTAAACCCGTGTGTGGATTCAGCAGTCTGCAAACACTTTCTCTGCAGAGTCCCAAAAGAGGCGTTTTCAACCCATTACCGGCATATGGAAGAAACAGCAGTAAGCACAGGGAAATATCTGCTTCTAAATCCAAAACGCAGCTATCTAACAGAACGGTTGTCAATGTGTGCACTCAACTTCCAGAGTTAAACCCGTGTGTGGATTCAGCAGTCTGCAAACACTTACTCTGCAGAGTCCCAAAACAGGCGTTTTCAGCCCATTACCGGCATATGGAAGAAACAGCAGTAAGCACAGGGAAATATCTGCTTGTAAATCCAAAACGCAGCTATCTAACAGAACGGTTGTCAATGTGTGCACTCAACTTCCAGAGTTAAACCCGTGTGTGGATTCAGCAGTCTGCAAACACTTTCTCTGCAGAGTCCCAAAACAGGCGTTTTCAGCCCATTACCGGCATATGGAAGAAACAGCAGTAAGCACAGGAAAATATCTCCTTCTAAATCCAAAACGCAGCTATCTAACAGAACGGTTGTCAATGTGTGCACTCAACTTCCAGAGTTAAACCCGTGTGTGGATTCAGCAGTCCGCAAACACTTTCTCTGCATAGTCCCAAAACAGGCGTTTTCAACCCATTACCGGCATATGGAAGAAACAGCAGTAAGCACAGGGAAATATCTGCTTCTAAATCCAAAACGCAGCTATCTAACAGAACGGTTGTCAATGTGTGCACTCAACTTCCAGAGTTAAACCCGTGTGTGGATTCAGCAGTCTGCAAACACTTTCTCTGCAGAGTCCCAAAACAGGCGTTTTCAGCCCATTACCGGCATATGGAAGAAACAGCAGTAAGCACAGGGAAATATCTGCTTCTAAATCCAAAACGCAGCTATCTATTAGAACGGTTGTCAATGTGTGCACTCAACTTCCAGAGTTAAACCCGTGTGTGGATTCAGCAGTCTGCAAACCCTTTCTGTGCAGAGTCCCAAAACAGGCGTTTTCAGCCCATTACCGGCATATGGAAGAAACAGCAGTAAGCACAGGGAAATATCTGCTTCTAAATCCAAAACGCAGCTATCTAACAGAACGGTTGTCAACGTGTGCACTCAACTTCCAGAGTTAAACCCGTGTGTGGATTCAGCAGTCTGCAAACCCTTTCTGTGCAGAGTCCCAAAACAGGCGTTTTCAGCCCATTACCGGCATATGGAAGAAACAGCAGTAAGCACAGGGAAATATCTGCTTCTAAATCCAAAACGCAGCTATCTAACAGAACGGTTGTCAATGTGTGCACTCAACTTCCAGAGTTAAACCCGTGTGTGGATTCAGCAGTCTGCAAACCCTTTCTGTGCAGAGTCCCAAAACAGGCGTTTTCAGCCCATTACCGGCATATGGAAGAAACAGCAGTAAGCACAGGGAAATATCTGCTTCTAAATCCAAAACGCAGCTATCTAACAGAACGGTTGTCAATGTGTGCACTCAACTTCCAGAGTTAAACCCGTGTGTGGATTCAGCAGTCTGCAAACACTTTCTGTGCAGAGTCCCAAAACAGGCGTTTTCAGCCCATTACCGGCATATGGAAGAAACAGCAGTAAGCACAGGGAAATATCTGCTTCTAAATCCAAAACGCAGCTATCTAACAGAACGGTTGTCAATGTGTGCACTCAACTTCCAGAGTTAAACCCGTGTGTGGATTCAGCAGTCTGCAAACCCTTTCTGTGCAGAGTCCCAAAACAGGCGTTTTCAGCCCATTACCGGCATATGGAAGAAACAGCAGTAAGCACAGGGAAATATCTGCTTCTAAATCCAAAACGCAGCTATCTAACAGAACGGTTGTCAATGTGTGCACTCAACTTCCAGAGTTAAACCCGTGTGTGGATTCAGCAGTCTGCAAACACTTTCTCTGCAGAGTCCCAAAAGAGGCGTTTTCAACCCATTACCGGCATAGGGAAGAAACAGCAGTAAGCTCAGGGAGATATCTGCTTCTAAATCCAAAACGCAGCTATCTAACAGAACGGTTGTCAATGTGTGCACTCAACTTCCAGAGTTAAACCCGTGTGTGGATTCAGCAGTCTGCAAACACTTTCTCTGCAGAGTCCCAAAACAGGCGTTTTCAGCCCATTACCGGCATATGGAAGAAACAGCAGTAAGCACAGGGAAATATCTGCTTCTAAATCCAAAACGCAGCTATCTAACAGAACGGTTGTCAATGTGTGCACTCAACTTCCAGAGTTAAACCCGTGTGTGGATTCAGCAGTCTGCAAACACTTTCTCTGCAGAGTCCCAAAACAGGCGTTTTCAGCCCATTACCGGCATATGGAAGAAACAGCAGTAAGCACAGGGAAATATCTGCTTCTAAATCCAAAACGCAGCTATCTAACAGAACGGTTGTCAATGTGTGCACTCAACTTCCAGAGTTAAACCCGTGTGTGGATTCAGCAGTCTGCAAACACTTTCTCTGCAGAGTCCCAAAACAGGCGTTTTCAGCCCATTACCGGCATATGGAAGAAACAGCAGTAAGCACAGGGAAATATCTGCTTCTAAATCCAAAACGCAGCTATCTAACAGAACGGTTGTCAATGTGTGCACTCAACTTCCAGAGTTAAACCCGTGTGTGGATTCAGCAGTCTGCAAACACTTTCTCTGCAGAGTCCCAAAACAGGCGTTTTCAGCCCATTACCGGCATATGGAAGAAACAGCAGTAAGCACAGGGAAATATCTGCTTCTAAATCCAAAACGCAGCTATCTAACAGAACGGTTGTCAATGTGTGCACTCAACTTCCAGAGTTAAACCCGTGTGTGGATTCAGCAGTCTGCAAACCCTTTCTGTGCAGAGTCCCAAAACAGGCGTTTTCAGCCCATTACCGGCATAGGGAAGAAACAGCAGTAAGCACAGGGAAATATCTGCTTGTAAATCCAAAACGCAGCTATCTAACAGAACGGTTGTCAATGTGTGCACTCAACTTCCAGAGTTAAACCCGTGTGTGGATTCAGCAGTCTGCAAACACTTTCTCTGCAGAGTCCCAAAACAGGCGTTTTCAGCCCATTACCGGCATATGGAAGAAACAGCAGTAAGCACAGGGAAATATCTCCTTCTAAATCCAAAACGCAGCTATCTAACAGAACGGTTGTCAATGTGTGCACTCAACTTCCAGAGTTAAACCCGTGTGTGGATTCAGCAGTCCGCAAACACTTTCTCTGCATAGTCCCAAAACAGGCGTTTTCAACCCATTACCGGCATATGGAAGAAACAGCAGTATGCACAGGGAAATATCTGCTTCTAAATCCAAAACGCAGCTATCTAACAGAACGGTTGTCAATGTGTGCACTCAACTTCCAGAGTTAAACCCGTGTGTGGATTCAGCAGTCTGCAAACACTTTCTCTGCAGAGTCCCAAAACAGGCGTTTTCAGCCCATTACCGGCATATGGAAGAAACAGCAGTAAGCACAGGGAAATATCTGCTTCTAAATCCAAAACGCAGCTATCTAACAGAACGGTTGTCAATGTGTGCACTCAACTTCCAGAGTTAAACCCGTGTGTGGATTCAGCAGTCTGCAAACCCTTTCTGTGCAGAGTCCCAAAACAGGCGTTTTCAGCCCATTACCGGCATATGGAAGAAACAGCAGTAAGCACAGGGAAATATCTGCTTCTAAATCCAAAACGCAGCTATCTAACAGAACGGTTGTCAATGTGTGCACTCAACTTCCAGAGTTAAACCCGTGTGTGGATTCAGCAGTCTGCAAACCCTTTCTCTGCAGAGTCCCAAAAGAGGCGTTTTCAACCCATTACCGGCATATGGAAGAAACAGCAGTAAGCTCAGGGAGATATCTGCTTCTAAATCCAAAACGCAGCTATCTAACAGAACGGTTGTCAATGTGTGCACTCAACTTCCAGAGTTAAACCCGTGTGTGGATTCAGCAGTCTGCAAACACTTTCTCTGCAGAGTCCCAAAACAGGCGTTTTCAGCCCATTACCGGCATATGGAAGAAACAGCAGTAAGCACAGGGAAATATCTGCTTCTAAATCCAAAACGCAGCTATCTAACAGAACGGTTGTCAATGTGTGCACTCAACTTCCAGAGTTAAACCCGTGTGTGGATTCAGCAGTCCGCAAACACTTTCTCTGCATAGTCCCAAAACAGGCGTTTTCAGCCCATTACCGGCATATGGAAGAAACAGCAGTAAGCACAGGGAAATATCTGCTTCTAAATCCAAAACGCAGCTATCTAACAGAACGGTTGTCAATGTGTGCACTCAACTTCCAGAGTTAAACCCGTGTGTGGATTCAGCAGTCTGCAAACACTTTCTCTGCAGAGTCCCAAAACAGGCGTTTTCAGCCCATTACCGGCATATGGAAGAAACAGCAGTAAGCACAGGGAAATATCTGCTTCTAAATCCAAAACGCAGCTATCTAACAGAACGGTTGTCAATGTGTGCACTCAACTTCCAGAGTTAAACCCGTGTGTGGATTCAGCAGTCTGCAAACACTTTCTCTGCAGAGTCCCAAAACAGGCGTTTTCAGCCCATTACCGGCATATGGAAGAAACAGCAGTAAGCACAGGGAAATATCTGCTTCTAAATCCAAAACGCAGCTAACTAACAGAACGGTTGTCAATGTGTGCACTCAACTTCCAGAGTTAAACCCGTGTGTATTCAGCAGTCTGCAAACACTTTCTCTGCAGAGTCCCAAAACAGGCGTTTTCAGCCCATTACCGGCATATGGAAGAAACAGCAGTAAGCACAGGGAAATATCTGCTTCTAAATCCAAAACGCAGCTATCTAACAGAACGGTTGTCAATGTGTGCACTCAACTTCCAGAGTTAAACCCGTGTGTGGATTCAGCAGTCTGCAAACACTTACTCTGCAGAGTCCCAAAACAGGCGTTTTCAGCCCATTACCGGCATATGGAAGAAACAGCAGTAAGCACAGGGAAATATCTGCTTGTAAATCCAAAACGCAGCTATCTAACAGAACGGTTGTCAATGTGTGCACTCAACTTCCAGAGTTAAACCCGTGTGTGGATTCAGCAGTCTGCAAACACTTTCTCTGCAGAGTCCCAAAACAGGCGTTTTCAGCCCATTACCGGCATATGGAAGAAACAGCAGTAAGCACAGGGAAATATCTGCTTCTAAATCCAAAACGCAGCTATCTAACAGAACGGTTGTCAATGTGTGCACTCAACTTCCAGAGTTAAACCCGTGTGTGGATTCAGCAGTCTGCAAACCCTTTCTCTGCAGAGTCCCAAAACAGGCGTTTTCAGCCCATTACCGGCATATGGAAGAAACAGCAGTAAGCACAGGGAAATATCTGCTTCTAAATCCAAAACGCAGCTATCTAACAGAACGGTTGTCAATGTGTGCACTCAACTTCCAGAGTTAAACCCGTGTGTGGATTCAGCAGTCTGCAAACCCTTTCTCTGCAGAGTCCCAAAACAGGCGTTTTCAGCCCATTACCGACAAATGGAAGAAACAGCAGTAAGCACAGGGAAATATCTGCTTCTAAATCCAAAACGCAGCTATCTAACAGAACGGTTCTCAATGTGTGCACTCAACTTCCAGAGTTAAACCCGTGTGTGGATTCAGCAGTCTGCAAACCCTTTCTGTGCAGAGTCCCAAAACAGGCGTTTTCAGCCCATTACCGGCATATGGAAGAAACAGCAGTAAGCACAGGGAAATATCTGCTTCTAAATCCAAAACGCAGCTATCTAACAGAACGGTTGTCAATGTGTGCACTCAACTTCCAGAGTTGAACCCGTGTTTGGATTCAGCAGTCTGCAAACACTTTCTCTGCAGAGTCCCAAAACAGGCGTTTTCAGCCCATTACCGGCATATGGAAGAAACAGCAGTAAGCACAGGGAAATATCTGCTTCTAAATCCAAAACGCAGCTATCTAACAGAACGGTTGTCAATGTGTGCACTCAACTTCCAGAGTTAAACCCGTGTGTGGATTCAGCAGTCTGCAAACACTTTCTCTGCAGAGTACCAAAACAGGCGTTTTCAGCCCATTACCGGCATATGGAAGAAACAACAGTAAGCACTGGGAAATATCTGCTTCTAAATCCAAAACGCAGCTATCTAACAGAACGGTTGTCAATGTGTGCACTCAACTTCCAGAGTTAAACCCGTGTGTGGATTCAGCAGTCTGCAAACCCTTTCTCTGCAGAGTCCCAAAACAGGCGTTTTCAGCCCATTACCGGCATATGGAAGAAACAGCAGTAAGCACAGGGAAATATCTGCTTCTAAATCCAAAACGCAGCTATCTAACAGAACGGTTGTCAATGTGTGCACTCAACTTCCAGAGTTAAACCCGTGTGTGGATTCAGCAGTCTGCAAACCCTTTCTGTGCAGAGTCCCAAAACAGGCGTTTTCAGCCCATTACCGGCATATGGAAGAAACAGCAGTAAGCACAGGGAAATATCTGCTTCTAAATCCAAAACGCAGCTATCTAACAGAACGGTTGTCAATGTGTGCACTCAACTTCCAGAGTTAAACCCGTGTGTGGATTCAGCAGTCTGCAAACCCTTTCTGTGCAGAGTCCCAAAACAGGCGTTTTCAGCCCATTACCGGCATATGGAAGAAACAGCAGTAAGCACAGGGAAATATCTGCTTCTAAATCCAAAACGCAGCTATCTAACAGAACGGTTGTCAATGTGTGCACTCAACTTGCAGAGTTAAACCCGAGTGTGGATTCAGCAGTCTGCAAACACTTTCTCTGCAGAGTCCCAAAACAGGCGTTTTCAGCCCATTACCGGCATATGGAAGAAACAGCAGTAAGCACAGGGAAATATCTGCTTCTAAATCCAAAACGCAGCTATCTAACAGAACGGTTGTCAATGTGTGCACTCAACTTCCAGAGTTAAACCCGTGTGTGGATTCAGCAGTCTGCAAACACTTTCTCTGCAGAGTCCCAAAACAGGCGTTTTCAGCCCATTACCGGCATATGGAAGAAACAGCAGTAAGCACAGGGAAATATCTGCTTCTAAATCCAAAACGCAGCTATCTAACAGAACGGTTGTCAATGTGTGCACTCAACTTCCAGAGTTAAACCCGTGTGTGGATTCAGCAGTCTGCAAACCCTTTCTCTGCAGAGTCCCAAAACAGGCGTTTTCAGCCCATTACCGGCATAGGGAAGAAACAGCAGTAAGCACAGGGAAATATCTGCTTCTAAATCCAAAACGCAGCTATCTAACAGAACGGTTGTCAATGTGTGCACTCAACTTCCAGAGTTAAACCCGTGTGTGGATTCAGCAGTCTGCAAACCCTTTCTCTGCAGAGTCCCAAAACAGGCGTTTTCAGCCCATTACCGGCATATGGAAGAAACAGCAGTAAGCACAGGGAAATATCTGCTTCTAAATCCAAAACGCAGCTATCTAACAGAACGGTTGTCAATGTGTGCACTCAACTTCCAGAGTTAAACCCGTGTGTGGATTCAGCAGTCTGCAAACCCTTTCTCTGCAGAGTCCCAAAACAGGCGTTTTCAGCCCATTACCGGCATATGGAAGAAACAGCAGTAAGCACAGGGAAATATCTGCTTCTAAATCCAAAACGCAGCTATCTAACAGAACGGTTGTCAATGTGTGCACTCAACTTCCAGAGTTAAACCCGTGTGTGGATTCAGCAGTCTGCAAACCCTTTCTCTGCAGTGTCCCAAAACAGGCGTTTTCAGCCCATTACCGGCATATGGAAGAAACAGCAGTAAGCACAGGGAAATATCTGCTTCTAAATCCAAAACGCAGCTATCTAACAGAACGGTTGTCAATGTGTGCACTCAACTTCCAGAGTTAAACCCGTGTGTGGATTCAGCAGTCTGCAAACCCTTTCTGTGCAGAGTCCCAAAACAGGCGTTTTCAGCCCATTACCGGCATATGGAAGAAACAGCAGTAAGCACAGGGAAATATCTGCTTCTAAATCCAAAACGCAGCTATCTAACAGAACGGTTGTCAATGTGTGCACTCAACTTCCAGAGTTAAACCCGTGTGTGGATTCAGCAGTCTGCAAACACTTTCTCTGCAGAGTCCCAAAACAGGCGTTTTCAGCCCATTACCGGCATATGGAAGAAACAGCAGTAAGCACAGGGAAATATCTGCTTCTAAATCCAAAACGCAGCTATCTAACAGAACGGTTGTCAATGTGTGCACTCAACTTCCAGAGTTAAACCCGCGTGTGGTTTCAGCAGTCTGCAAACACTTTCTCTGCAGAGTCCCAAAACAGGCGTTTTCAGCCCATTACCGGCATATGGAAGAAACAGCAGTAAGCACAGGGAAATATCTGCTTCTAAATCCAAAACGCAGCTATCTAACAGAAAGGTTGTCAATGTGTGCACTCAACTTCCAGAGTTAAACCGGTGTGCGGATTCAGCAGTCTGCAAACCCTTTCTGTGCAGAGTCCCAAAACAGGCGTTTTCAGCCCATTACCGGCATATGGAAGAAGCAGCAGTAAGCACAGGGAAATATCTGCTTCTAAATCCAAAACGCAGCTATCTAACAGAACGGTTGTCAATGTGTGCACTCAACTTCCAGAGTTAAACCCGTGTGTGGATTCAGCAGTCTGCAAACCCTTTCTCTGCAGAGTCCCAAAACAGGCGTTTTCAACCCATTACCGGCATATGGAAGAAACCGCATTAAGCTCAGGGAAATATCTGCTTCTAAATCCAAAACGCAGCTATCTAACAGAACGGTTGTCAATGTGTGCACTCAACTTCCAGAGTTAAACCCGTGTGTGGATTCAGCAGTCTGCAAACACTTTCTGTGCAGAGTCTCAAAACAGGACTTTCCGGCCCAGTACCGGCATATATAAGAAAGAGCATTAAGACTGCGTCTAAAACTCAGAAGAAACGTTTCTTTCAAACTGCTCGGCCATGTGTTCTTTGACCTAAGGGAGTTGAATCTATGTTTACATTCAGCGAGATAGAAACACGTTTATTCTAGGAGCTGTCTTTGGATATTCCAGAATGAATGGGAGTATATGCTGTAAAGAGAAATATCTGTTTCTAAAACCAAAATGGATCTATCTAGCAGAGTGGTTGTGAATGTGTGCCTTCGGCTTAAAGAGGTAAACTGCTCTTCTCATGCAGCACTTTAGAAACCCTTTATATGCAAATTCTCGTACAGACCTTTCCAGCAAAACACCAGCCTATAGGAAATAGCAGTAAGACTGCATCTTTAACATGGAAGAAACTGTTTTCAAACTGCTCTGCTGTGTGTTCATTCATATAAGAGACTTGAATATATGTTCAGATTCAGCTAGTTAGCAACACGTTTCTTCCAGGAGCTGTGTTTGCCTATTCCAGAGTATACTGGAGTATAAGATGTAAAGACAAATGTCTCGTTCCAAAAGAAAAACGGATGATCTAATGGAATGGTTGTCAATGTGTGCATTCAACTTACTGAGCTAAACTGCTGTTTGTATGCAGCAGTTTAGAAAACATTTCTGTGTAGATTCTCAAACAGACATTTCCAGCAAAATACCGGCCTATAAGAAATAGCAGTAAGACTGCGTCTAAAACTCAGAGGGAACGTTTCTTTCAAACTGCTCTGCAGTGTGTTCGTTCACCAAAGGTCGTTGAATCTATGTTTGGATTCAGCGAGTTTGAAACACGTTTATTCTAGGAGCTGCATTTCGATATTCCAGAGTGTATGGGAGTAAATGCTGTAAAGAGAAATATCTGTTTCTAAAACCAAAACGGAGCTATCTAACAGAATGGTTGTGAATGTGTGCATTCAACTTAAAGGGTTAATCTGCTCTTCTTAGGCAGCAGTTTAGAAACCCTTTATATGCAAATTCTAAAATCAACATTTGCAGCAAAACACCAGCCTAAAAGAAGTAGCAGTAAGACTGCATCTATAACATAGAAGAAACGTTTTCTTCAAAATGCTCTGCTCTGTGTTCATTCACCTAAGAGTCTTGAGTATATGTTCAGATTCAGCGAGTAAGAAACACGTTTCTTCCAGGAGCTGCATTTGCATATTCCAGAGTGTACTGGAGTATAAGGTTTAAAGTGAAATATCTGGTTCTAAAACAAACACGGAGCCATCTAACAGAATGGTTGTCACTGTGTGCATTCAGCTTATTGAGATAAACTGTTGTTTCTATGCAGCAGTTTAGAAAAGATTTTTGTGCAGATTCTAAAACAGACATTCCCAGCAAAATACCGGCCTCTAAGAAATAGCAATAAGACTGCGTCTAAAACTCAAATAAAACGTTTCTTTCAAACTGCTGTGCTGTGTGTTCGTTCACCTAAGGGAGTTGAATCTATGTTTAGATTCAGCGACTTAGAAACACGTCTATTCTGGGAGCTGCGTTTGGCTATTCCAGAATGAATGGGAGTATATGCTGTAACTAGAAACACAGGCTTCTAAAACCAAAACGGAGCTAGCTAACAGAATGATTGTGAATGAGGGCATTCAACTTAACGAATTAAACTGCTCCACTTAAGCAGCAGTTTACAAACCATTTATATGGAAATTCTAAAACCAACATTTCCAGGAAAACACCAGCCTAAAAGTAATAGCAGTAACAGTGCATCTATAACATGGAAGAAATGTTTTTTTCAAACTCCTCTGCTGTGTGTTCATTCACCTAAGAGACTTCAATATATGCTCAGAATCAGCGAGTTACAAACACGTTTCTTCCAGGAGCTGCGTATGCATATATCAGAGTGTACTGGGGTACAAGATGTAAAGAGAAATATTTGATTATACTTCGAAACCCGTTTCTTTTAGGAGCTGCGTTTGGATATTCCAGAGTGAATGAGAGTATATGCTGTAAAGAGAAATAAATGCTTCTAAAACCAAAAGGCAGCTATCTAACTGAATGGTTGACAATGCGTGCACTCAACTTCCAGAGATAAAACCGTGTATGGATTCAGCAGTCTGCAAACACTTTCTGTGCAGAGTCCCAAAACAGGCGTTTTCAGCCCAATACCGGCATATGGAAGAAACAGCAGTAAGCACAGGGAAATATCTGCTTCTAAATCCAAAACGCAGCTATCTAACAGAACGGTTGTCAGTGTGTGCACTCAACTTCCAGAGTTAAACCCGTGTGTGGATTCAGCAGTCTGCAAACACTTTCTCTGCAGAGTCCCAAAACAGGCGTTTTCAGCCCATTACCGGCATATGGAAGAAACAGCAGTAAGCACAGGGAAATATCTGCTTCTAAATCCAAAACGCAGCTATCTAACAGAACGGTTGTCAATGTGTGCACTCAACTTCCAGAGTTAAACCCGTGTGTGGATTCAGCAGTCTGCAAACCCTTTCTGTGCAGAGTCCCAAAACAGGCGTTTTCAGCCCATTACCGGCATATGGAAGAAACAGCAGTAAGCACAGGGAAATATCTGCTTCTAAATCCAAAACGCAGCTATCTAACAGAACGGTTGTCAATGTGTGCACTCAACTTCCAGAGTTAAACCCGTGTGAGGATTCAGCAGTCTGCAAACACTTTCTCTGCAGAGTCCCAAAACAGGCATTTTCAGCCCATTACCGGCATATGGAAGAAACAGCAGTAAGCACAGGGAAATATCTGCTTCTAAATCCAAAACGCAGCTATCTAACAGAGCGGTTGTCAAAGTGTGCACTCAACTTCCAGAGTTAAAACCGTGTGTGGATTCAGCAGTCTGCAAACACTTTCTCTGCAGAGTCCCAAAACAGGCGTTTTCAGCCCATTACCGGCATATGGAAGAAACAGCAGTAAGCACAGGGAAATATCTGCTTCTAAATCCAAAACGCAGCTATCTAACAGAACGGTTGTCAATGTGTGCACTCAACTTCCAGAGCTAAACACGTATGTGGATTCAGCAGTCTGCAAACACTTTCTGTGCAGAGTCCCAAAACAGGCGTTTTCAGCCCATTACCGGCATATGGAAGAAACAGCAGTAAGCACAGGGAAATATCTGCTTCTAAATCCAAAACGCAGCTATCTAACAGAACGGTTGTCAATGTGTGCACTCAACTTCCAGAGTTAAACCCGTGTGTGGATTCAGCAGTCTGCAAACCCTTTCTGTGCAGAGTCCCAAAACAGGCGTTTTCAGCCCATTACCGGCATATGGAAGAAACAGCAGTAAGCACAGGGAAATATCTGCTTCTAAATCCAAAACGCAGCTATCTAACAGAACGGTTGTCAATGTGTGCACTCAACTTGCAGAGTTAAACCCGTGTGTGGATTCAGCAGTCTGCAAACCCTTTCTCTGCAGAGTCCCAAAACAGGCGTTTTCAGCCCATTACCGGCATATGGAAGAAACAGCAGTAAGCACAGGGAAATATCTGCTTCTAAATCCAAAACGCAGCTATCTAACAGAACGGTTGTCAATGTGTGCACTCAACTTCCAGAGGTAAACCCGTGTGTGGATTCAGCAGTCTGCAAACACTTTCTCTGCAGAGTCCCAAAACAGGCGTTTTCAGCCCATTACCGGCATATGGAAGAAACAGCAGTAAGCACAGGGAAATATCTGCTTCTAAATCCAAAACGCAGCTATCTAACAGAACGGTTGTCAATGTGTGCACTCAACTTCCAGAGTTAAACCCGTGTGTGGATTCAGCAGTCTGCAAACCCTTTCTGTGCAGAGTCCCAAAACAGGCGTTTTCAGCCCATTACCGGCATATGGAAGAAACAGCAGTAAGCACAGGGAAATATCTGCTTCTAAATCCAAAACGCAGCTATCTAACAGAACGGTTGTCAATGTGTGCACTCAACTTCCAGAGTTAAATCCGTGTGTGGATTCAGCAGTCTGCAAACCCTTTCTCTGCAGAGTCCCAAAACAGGCGTTTTCAGCCCATTACCGGCATATGGAAGAAACAGCAGTAAGCACAGGGAAATATCTGCTTCTAAATCCAAAACGCAGCTATCTAACAGAACGGTTGTCAATGTGTGCACTCAACTTCCAGAGTTAAACCCGTGTGTGGATTCAGCAGTCTGCAAACACTTTCTCTGCAGAGTCCCAAAACAGGCGTTTTCAGCCCATTACCGGCATATGGAAGAAACAGCAGTAAGCACAGGGAAATATCTGCTTCTAAATCCAAAACGCAGCTATCTAACAGAACGGTTGTCAATGTGTGCACTCAACTTCCAGAGTTAAACCCGTGTGTGGATTCAGCAGTCTGTAAACACTTTCTCTGCAGAGTCCCAAAACAGGCGTTTTCAGCCCATTACCGGCATATGGAAGAAACAGCAGTAAGCACAGGGAAATATCTGCTTCTAAATCCAAAACGCAGCTATCTAACAGAACGGTTGTCAATGTGTGCACTCAACTTCCAGAGCTAAACACGTATGTGGATTCAGCAGTCTACAAACACTTTCTGTGCAGAGTCCCAAAACAGGCGTTTTCAGCCCATTACCGGCATATGGAAGAAACAGCAGTAAGCACAGGGAAATATCTGCTTCTAAATCCAAAACGCAGCTATCTAACAGAACGGTTGTCAATGTGTGCACTCAACTTCCAGAGTTAAACCCGTGTGTGGATTCAGCAGTCTGCAAACCCTTTCTGTGCAGAGTCCCAAAACAGGCGTTTTCAGCCCATTACCGGCATATGGAAGAAACAGCAGTAAGCACAGGGAAATATCTGCTTCTAAATCCAAAACGCAGCTATCTAACAGAACGGTTGTCAATGTGTGCACTCAACTTGCAGAGTTAAACCCGTGTGTGGATTCAGCAGTCTGCAAACCCTTTCTCTGCAGAGTCCCAAAACAGGCGTTTTCAGCCCATTACCGGCATATGGAAGAAACAGCAGTAAGCACAGGGAAATATCTGCTTCTAAATCCAAAACGCAGCTATCTAACAGAACGGTTGTCAATGTGTGCGCTCAACTTCCAGAGTTAAACCCGTGTGTGGATTCAGCAGTCTGCAAACCCTTTCTCTGCAGAGTCCCAAAACAGGCGTTTTCAGCCCATTACCGGCATAGGGAAGAAACAGCAGTAAGCACAGGGAAATATCTGCTTCTAAATCCAAAACGCAGCTATCTAACAGAACGGTTGTCAATGTGTGCACTCAACTTCCAGAGTTAAACCCGTGTGTGGATTCAGCAGTCTGCAAACACTTTCTGTGCAGAGTCCCAAAACAGGCGTTTTCAGCCCATTACCGGCATATGGAAGAAACAGCAGTAAGCACAGGGAAATATCTGCTTCTAAATCCAAAACGCAGCTATCTAACAGAACGGTTGTCAATGTGTGCACTCAACTTCCAGAGTTAAACCCGTGTGTGGATTCAGCAGTCTGCAAACACTTTCTCTGCAGAGTCCCAAAACAGGCGTTTTCAGCCCATTACCGGCATATGGAAGAAACAGCAGTAAGCACAGGGAAATATCTGCTTCTAAATCCAAAACGCAGCTATCTAACAGAACGGTTGTCAATGTGTGCACTCAACTTCCAGAGTTAAACCTGTGTGTGGATTCAGCAGTCTGCAAACCCTTTCTGTGCAGAGTCCCAAAACAGGCGTTTTCAGCCCATTACCGGCATATGGAAGAAACAGCAGTAAGCACAGGGAAATATCTGCTTCTAAATCCAAAACGCAGCTATCTAACAGAACGGTTGTCAATGTGTGCACTCAACTTCCAGAGTTAAACCCGTGTGTGGATTCAGCAGTCTGCAAACACTTTCTCTGCAGAGTCCCAAAACAGGCGTTTTCAGCCCATTACCGGCATATGGAAGAAACAGCAGTAAGCACAGGGAAATATCTGCTTCTAAATCCAAAACGCAGCTATCTAACAGAACGGTTGTCAATGTGTGCACTCAACTTCCAGAGTTAAACCCGTGTGTGGATTCAGCAGTCTGCAAACCCTTTCTGTGCAGAGTCCCAAAACAGGCGTTTTCAGCCCATTACCGGCATATGGAAGAAACAGCAGTAAGCACAGGGAAATATCTGCTTCTAAATCCAAAACGCAGCTATCTAACAGAACGGTTGTCAAAGTGTGCACTCAACTTCCAGAGTTAAACCCGTGTGTGGATTCAGCAGTCTGCAAACACTTTCTCTGCAGAGTCCCAAAACAGGCGTTTTCAGCCCATTACCGGCATATGGAAGAAACAGCAGTAAGCACAGGGAAATATCTGCTTCTAAATCCAAAACGCAGCTATCTAACAGAACGGTTGTCAATGTGTGCACTCAACTTCCAGAGTTAAACCCGTGTGTGGATTCAGCAGTCTGCAAACACTTTCTCTGCAGAGTCCCAAAACAGGCGTTTTCAGCCCATTACCGGCATATGGAAGAAACAGCAGTAAGCACAGGGAAATATCTGCTTCTAAATCCAAAACGCAGCTATCTAACAGAACGGTTGTCAATGTGTGCCCTCAACTTCCAGAGTTAAACCAGTGTGTGGATTCAGCAGTCTGCAAACCCTTTCTCTGCAGAGTCCCAAAACAGGCGTTTTCAGCCCATTACCGGCATATGGAAGAAACAGCAGTAAGCACAGGGAAATATCTGCTTCTAAATCCAAAACGCAGCTATCTAACAGAACGGTTGTCAATGTGTGCACTCAACTTCCAGAGTTAAACCCGTGTGTGGATTCAGCAGTCTGCAAACCCTTTCTCTGCAGAGTCCCAAAACAGGCGTTTTCAGCCCATTACCGACAAATGGAAGAAACAGCAGTAAGCACAGGGAAATATCTGCTTCTAAATCCAAAACGCAGCTATCTAACAGAACGGTTGTCAATGTGTGCACTCAACTTCCAGAGTTAAACCCGTGTGTGGATTCAGCAGTCTGCAAACCCTTTCTGTGCAGAGTCCCAAAACAGGCGTTTTCAGCCCATTACCGGCATATGGAAGAAACAGCAGTAAGCACAGGGAAATATCTGCTTCTAAATCCAAAACGCAGCTATCTAACAGAACGGTTGTCAATGTGTGCACTCAACTTCCAGAGTTGAACCCGTGTTTGGATTCAGCAGTCTGCAAACACTTTCTCTGCAGAGTCCCAAAACAGGCGTTTTCAGCCCATTACCGGCATATGGAAGAAACAGCAGTAAGCACAGGGAAATATCTGCTTCTAAATCCAAAACGCAGCTATCTAACAGAACGGTTGTCAATGTGTGCACTCAACTTCCAGAGTTAAACCCGTGTGTGGATTCAGCAGTCTGCAAACACTTTCTCTGCAGAGTACCAAAACAGGCGTTTTCAGCCCATTACCGGCATATGGAAGAAACAACAGTAAGCACTGGGAAATATCTGCTTCTAAATCCAAAACGCAGCTATCTAACAGAACGGTTGTCAATGTGTGCACTCAACTTCCAGAGTTAAACCCGTGTGTGGATTCAGCAGTCTGCAAACCCTTTCTCTGCAGAGTCCCAAAACAGGCGTTTTCAGCCCATTACCGGCATATGGAAGAAACAGCAGTAAGCACAGGGAAATATCTGCTTCTAAATCCAAAACGCAGCTATCTAACAGAACGGTTGTCAATGTGTGCACTCAACTTCCAGAGTTAAACCCGTGTGTGGATTCAGCAGTCTGCAAACCCTTTCTGTGCAGAGTCCCAAAACAGGCGTTTTCAGCCCATTACCGGCATATGGAAGAAACAGCAGTAAGCACAGGGAAATATCTGCTTCTAAATCCAAAACGCAGCTATCTAACAGAACGGTTGTCAATGTGTGCACTCAACTTCCAGAGTTAAACCCGTGTGAGGATTCAGCAGTCTGCAAACACTTTCTCTGCAGAGTCCCAAAACAGGCATTTTCAGCCCATTACCGGCATATGGAAGAAACAGCAGTAAGCACAGGGAAATATCTGCTTCTAAATCCAAAACGCAGCTATCTAACAGAGCGGTTGTCAAAGTGTGCACTCAACTTCCAGAGTTAAAACCGTGTGTGGATTCAGCAGTCTGCAAACACTTTCTCTGCAGAGTCCCAAAACAGGCGTTTTCAGCCCATTACCGGCATATGGAAGAAACAGCAGTAAGCACAGGGAAATATCTGCTTCTAAATCCAAAACGCAGCTATCTAACAGAACGGTTGTCAATGTGTGCACTCAACTTCCAGAGCTAAACACGTATGTGGATTCAGCAGTCTGCAAACACTTTCTGTGCAGAGTCCCAAAACAGGCGTTTTCAGCCCATTACCGGCATATGGAAGAAACAGCAGTAAGCACAGGGAAATATCTGCTTCTAAATCCAAAACGCAGCTATCTAACAGAACGGTTGTCAATGTGTGCACTCAACTTCCAGAGTTAAACCCGTGTGTGGATTCAGCAGTCTGCAAACCCTTTCTGTGCAGAGTCCCAAAACAGGCGTTTTCAGCCCATTACCGGCATATGGAAGAAACAGCAGTAAGCACAGGGAAATATCTGCTTCTAAATCCAAAACGCAGCTATCTAACAGAACGGTTGTCAATGTGTGCACTCAACTTGCAGAGTTAAACCCGTGTGTGGATTCAGCAGTCTGCAAACCCTTTCTCTGCAGAGTCCCAAAACAGGCGTTTTCAGCCCATTACCGGCATATGGAAGAAACAGCAGTAAGCACAGGGAAATATCTGCTTCTAAATCCAAAACGCAGCTATCTAACAGAACGGTTGTCAATGTGTGCACTCAACTTCCAGAGGTAAACCCGTGTGTGGATTCAGCAGTCTGCAAACACTTTCTCTGCAGAGTCCCAAAACAGGCGTTTTCAGCCCATTACCGGCATATGGAAGAAACAGCAGTAAGCACAGGGAAATATCTGCTTCTAAATCCAAAACGCAGCTATCTAACAGAACGGTTGTCAATGTGTGCACTCAACTTCCAGAGTTAAACCCGTGTGTGGATTCAGCAGTCTGCAAACCCTTTCTGTGCAGAGTCCCAAAACAGGCGTTTTCAGCCCATTACCGGCATATGGAAGAAACAGCAGTAAGCACAGGGAAATATCTGCTTCTAAATCCAAAACGCAGCTATCTAACAGAACGGTTGTCAATGTGTGCACTCAACTTCCAGAGTTAAATCCGTGTGTGGATTCAGCAGTCTGCAAACCCTTTCTCTGCAGAGTCCCAAAACAGGCGTTTTCAGCCCATTACCGGCATATGGAAGAAACAGCAGTAAGCACAGGGAAATATCTGCTTCTAAATCCAAAACGCAGCTATCTAACAGAACGGTTGTCAATGTGTGCACTCAACTTCCAGAGTTAAACCCGTGTGTGGATTCAGCAGTCTGCAAACACTTTCTCTGCAGAGTCCCAAAACAGGCGTTTTCAGCCCATTACCGGCATATGGAAGAAACAGCAGTAAGCACAGGGAAATATCTGCTTCTAAATCCAAAACGCAGCTATCTAACAGAACGGTTGTCAATGTGTGCACTCAACTTCCAGAGTTAAACCCGTGTGTGGATTCAGCAGTCTGTAAACACTTTCTCTGCAGAGTCCCAAAACAGGCGTTTTCAGCCCATTACCGGCATATGGAAGAAACAGCAGTAAGCACAGGGAAATATCTGCTTCTAAATCCAAAACGCAGCTATCTAACAGAACGGTTGTCAATGTGTGCACTCAACTTCCAGAGCTAAACACGTATGTGGATTCAGCAGTCTACAAACACTTTCTGTGCAGAGTCCCAAAACAGGCGTTTTCAGCCCATTACCGGCATATGGAAGAAACAGCAGTAAGCACAGGGAAATATCTGCTTCTAAATCCAAAACGCAGCTATCTAACAGAACGGTTGTCAATGTGTGCACTCAACTTCCAGAGTTAAACCCGTGTGTGGATTCAGCAGTCTGCAAACCCTTTCTGTGCAGAGTCCCAAAACAGGCGTTTTCAGCCCATTACCGGCATATGGAAGAAACAGCAGTAAGCACAGGGAAATATCTGCTTCTAAATCCAAAACGCAGCTATCTAACAGAACGGTTGTCAATGTGTGCTCTCAACTTGCAGAATTAAACCCGTGTGTGGATTCAGCAGTCTGCAAACCCTTTCTCTGCAGAGTCCCAAAACAGGCGTTTTCAGCCCATTACCGGCATATGGAAGAAACAGCAGTAAGCACAGGGAAATATCTGCTTCTAAATCCAAAACGCAGCTATCTAACAGAACGGTTGTCAATGTGTGCGCTCAACTTACAGAGTTAAACCCGTGTGTGGATTCAGCAGTCTGCAAACCCTTTCTCTGCAGAGTCCCAAAACAGGCGTTTTCAGCCCATTACCGGCATAGGGAAGAAACAGCAGTAAGCACAGGGAAATATCTGCTTCTAAATCCAAAACGCAGCTATCTAACAGAACGGTTGTCAATGTGTGCACTCAACTTCCAGAGTTAAACCCGTGTGTGGATTCAGCAGTCTGCAAACACTTTCTGTGCAGAGTCCCAAAACAGGCGTTTTCAGCCCATTACCGGCATATGGAAGAAACAGCAGTAAGCACAGGGAAATATCTGCTTCTAAATCCAAAACGCAGCTATCTAACAGAACGGTTGTCAATGTGTGCACTCAACTTCCAGAGTTAAACCCGTGTGTGGATTCAGCAGTCTGCAAACACTTTCTCTGCAGAGTCCCAAAACAGGCGTTTTCAGCCCATTACCGGCATATGGAAGAAACAGCAGTAAGCACAGGGAAATATCTGCTTCTAAATCCAAAACGCAGCTATCTAACAGAACGGTTGTCAATGTGTGCACTCAACTTCCAGAGTTAAACCTGTGTGTGGATTCAGCAGTCTGCAAACCCTTTCTGTGCAGAGTCCCAAAACAGGCGTTTTCAGCCCATTACCGGCATATGGAAGAAACAGCAGTAAGCACAGGGAAATATCTGCTTCTAAATCCAAAACGCAGCTATCTAACAGAACGGTTGTCAATGTGTGCACTCAACTTCCAGAGTTAAACCCGTGTGTGGATTCAGCAGTCTGCAAACACTTTCTCTGCAGAGTCCCAAAACAGGCGTTTTCAGCCCATTACCGGCATATGGAAGAAACAGCAGTAAGCACAGGGAAATATCTGCTTCTAAATCCAAAACGCAGCTATCTAACAGAACGGTTGTCAATGTGTGCACTCAACTTCCAGAGTTAAACCCGTGTGTGGATTCAGCAGTCTGCAAACCCTTTCTGTGCAGAGTCCCAAAACAGGCGTTTTCAGCCCATTACCGGCATATGGAAGAAACAGCAGTAAGCACAGGGAAATATCTGCTTCTAAATCCAAAACGCAGCTATCTAACAGAACGGTTGTCAAAGTGTGCACTCAACTTCCAGAGTTAAACCCGTGTGTGGATTCAGCAGTCTGCAAACACTTTCTCTGCAGAGTCCCAAAACAGGCGTTTTCAGCCCATTACCGGCATATGGAAGAAACAGCAGTAAGCACAGGGAAATATCTGCTTCTAAATCCAAAACGCAGCTATCTAACAGAACGGTTGTCAATGTGTGCACTCAACTTCCAGAGTTAAACCCGTGTGTGGATTCAGCAGTCTGCAAACACTTTCTCTGCAGAGTCCCAAAACAGGCGTTTTCAGCCCATTACCGGCATATGGAAGAAACAGCAGTAAGCACAGGGAAATATCTGCTTCTAAATCCAAAACGCAGCTATCTAACAGAACGGTTGTCAATGTGTGCACTCAACTTCCAGAGTTAAACCAGTGTGTGGATTCAGCAGTCTGCAAACCCTTTCTCTGCAGAGTCCCAAAACAGGCGTTTTCAGCCCATTACCGGCATATGGAAGAAACAGCAGTAAGCACAGGGAAATATCTGCTTCTAAATCCAAAACGCAGCTATCTAACAGAACGGTTGTCAATGTGTGCACTCAACTTCCAGAGTTAAACCCGTGTGTGGATTCAGCAGTCTGCAAACCCTTTCTCTGCAGAGTCCCAAAACAGGCGTTTTCAGCCCATTACCGACAAATGGAAGAAACAGCAGTAAGCACAGGGAAATATCTGCTTCTAAATCCAAAACGCAGCTATCTAACAGAACGGTTGTCAATGTGTGCACTCAACTTCCAGAGTTAAACCCGTGTGTGGATTCAGCAGTCTGCAAACCCTTTCTGTGCAGAGTCCCAAAACAGGCGTTTTCAGCCCATTACCGGCATATGGAAGAAACAGCAGTAAGCACAGGGAAATATCTGCTTCTAAATCCAAAACGCAGCTATCTAACAGAACGGTTGTCAATGTGTGCACTCAACTTCCAGAGTTGAACCCGTGTTTGGATTCAGCAGTCTGCAAACACTTTCTCTGCAGAGTCCCAAAACAGGCGTTTTCAGCCCATTACCGGCATATGGAAGAAACAGCAGTAAGCACAGGGAAATATCTGCTTCTAAATCCAAAACGCAGCTATCTAACAGAACGGTTGTCAATGTGTGCACTCAACTTCCAGAGTTAAACCCGTGTGTGGATTCAGCAGTCTGCAAACACTTTCTCTGCAGAGTACCAAAACAGGCGTTTTCAGCCCATTACCGGCATATGGAAGAAACAACAGTAAGCACTGGGAAATATCTGCTTCTAAATCCAAAACGCAGCTATCTAACAGAACGGTTGTCAATGTGTGCACTCAACTTCCAGAGTTAAACCCGTGTGTGGATTCAGCAGTCTGCAAACCCTTTCTCTGCAGAGTCCCAAAACAGGCGTTTTCAGCCCATTACCGGCATATGGAAGAAACAGCAGTAAGCACAGGGAAATATCTGCTTCTAAATCCAAAACGCAGCTATCTAACAGAACGGTTGTCAATGTGTGCACTCAACTTCCAGAGTTAAACCCGTGTGTGGATTCAGCAGTCTGCAAACCCTTTCTGTGCAGAGTCCCAAAACAGGCGTTTTCAGCCCATTACCGGCATATGGAAGAAACAGCAGTAAGCACAGGGAAATATCTGCTTCTAAATCCAAAACGCAGCTATCTAACAGAACGGTTGTCAATGTGTGCACTCAACTTCCAGAGTTAAACCCGTGTGTGGATTCAGCAGTCTGCAAACCCTTTCTGTGCAGAGTCCCAAAACAGGCGTTTTCAGCCCATTACCGGCATATGGAAGAAACAGCAGTAAGCACAGGGAAATATCTGCTTCTAAATCCAAAACGCAGCTATCTAACAGAACGGTTGTCAATGTGTGCACTCAACTTGCAGAGTTAAACCCGTGTGTGGATTCAGCAGTCTGCAAACACTTTCTCTGCAGAGTCCCAAAACAGGCGTTTTCAGCCCATTACCGGCATATGGAAGAAACAGCAGTAAGCACAGGGAAATATCTGCTTCTAAATCCAAAACGCAGCTATCTAACAGAACGGTTGTCAATGTGTGCACTCAACTTCCAGAGTTAAACCCGTGTGTGGATTCAGCAGTCTGCAAACACTTTCTCTGCAGAGTCCCAAAACAGGCGTTTTCAGCCCATTACCGGCATATGGAAGAAACAGCAGTAAGCACAGGGAAATATCTGCTTCTAAATCCAAAACGCAGCTATCTAACAGAACGGTTGTCAATGTGTGCACTCAACTTCCAGAGTTAAACCCGTGTGTGGATTCAGCAGTCTGCAAACCCTTTCTCTGCAGAGTCCCAAAACAGGCGTTTTCAGCCCATTACCGGCATAGGGAAGAAACAGCAGTAAGCACAGGGAAATATCTGCTTCTAAATCCAAAACGCAGCTATCTAACAGAACGGTTGTCAATGTGTGCACTCAACTTCCAGAGTTAAACCCGTGTGTGGATTCAGCAGTCTGCAAACCCTTTCTCTGCAGAGTCCCAAAACAGGCGTTTTCAGCCCATTACCGGCATATGGAAGAAACAGCAGTAAGCACAGGGAAATATCTGCTTCTAAATCCAAAACGCAGCTATCTAACAGAACGGTTGTCAATGTGTGCACTCAACTTCCAGAGTTAAACCCGTGTGTGGATTCAGCAGTCTGCAAACCCTTTCTCTGCAGAGTCCCAAAACAGGCGTTTTCAGCCCATTACCGGCATATGGAAGAAACAGCAGTAAGCACAGGGAAATATCTGCTTCTAAATCCAAAACGCAGCTATCTAACAGAACGGTTGTCAATGTGTGCACTCAACTTCCAGAGTTAAACCCGTGTGTGGATTCAGCAGTCTGCAAACCCTTTCTCTGCAGTGTCCCAAAACAGGCGTTTTCAGCCCATTACCGGCATATGGAAGAAACAGCAGTAAGCACAGGGAAATATCTGCTTCTAAATCCAAAACGCAGCTATCTAACAGAACGGTTGTCAATGTGTGCACTCAACTTCCAGAGTTAAACCCGTGTGTGGATTCAGCAGTCTGCAAACCCTTTCTGTGCAGAGTCCCAAAACAGGCGTTTTCAGCCCATTACCGGCATATGGAAGAAACAGCAGTAAGCACAGGGAAATATCTGCTTCTAAATCCAAAACGCAGCTATCTAACAGAACGGTTGTCAATGTGTGCACTCAACTTCCAGAGTTAAACCCGTGTGTGGATTCAGCAGTCTGCAAACACTTTCTCTGCAGAGTCCCAAAACAGGCGTTTTCAGCCCATTACCGGCATATGGAAGAAACAGCAGTAAGCACAGGGAAATATCTGCTTCTAAATCCAAAACGCAGCTATCTAACAGAACGGTTGTCAATGTGTGCACTCAACTTCCAGAGTTAAACCCGCGTGTGGTTTCAGCAGTCTGCAAACACTTTCTCTGCAGAGTCCCAAAACAGGCGTTTTCAGCCCATTACCGGCATATGGAAGAAACAGCAGTAAGCACAGGGAAATATCTGCTTCTAAATCCAAAACGCAGCTATCTAACAGAAAGGTTGTCAATGTGTGCACTCAACTTCCAGAGTTAAACCGGTGTGCGGATTCAGCAGTCTGCAAACCCTTTCTGTGCAGAGTCCCAAAACAGGCGTTTTCAGCCCATTACCGGCATATGGAAGAAGCAGCAGTAAGCACAGGGAAATATCTGCTTCTAAATCCAAAACGCAGCTATCTAACAGAACGGTTGTCAATGTGTGCACTCAACTTCCAGAGTTAAACCCGTGTGTGGATTCAGCAGTCTGCAAACCCTTTCTCTGCAGAGTCCCAAAACAGGCGTTTTCAACCCATTACCGGCATATGGAAGAAACCGCATTAAGCTCAGGGAAATATCTGCTTCTAAATCCAAAACGCAGCTATCTAACAGAACGGTTGTCAATGTGTGCACTCAACTTCCAGAGTTAAACCCGTGTGTGGATTCAGCAGTCTGCAAACACTTTCTGTGCAGAGTCTCAAAACAGGACTTTCCGGCCCAGTACCGGCATATATAAGAAAGAGCATTAAGACTGCGTCTAAAACTCAGAAGAAACGTTTCTTTCAAACTGCTCGGCCATGTGTTCTTTGACCTAAGGGAGTTGAATCTATGTTTACATTCAGCGAGATAGAAACACGTTTATTCTAGGAGCTGTCTTTGGATATTCCAGAATGAATGGGAGTATATGCTGTAAAGAGAAATATCTGTTTCTAAAACCAAAATGGATCTATCTAGCAGAGTGGTTGTGAATGTGTGCCTTCGGCTTAAAGAGGTAAACTGCTCTTCTCATGCAGCACTTTAGAAACCCTTTATATGCAAATTCTCATACAGACCTTTCCAGCAAAACACCAGCCTATAGGAAATAGCAGTAAGACTGCATCTTTAACATGGAAGAAACTGTTTTCAAACTGCTCTGCTGTGTGTTCATTCATATAAGAGACTTGAATATATGTTCAGATTCAGCTAGTTAGCAACACGTTTCTTCCAGGAGCTGTGTTTGCCTATTCCAGAGTATACTGGAGTATAAGATGTAAAGACAAATGTCTCGTTCCAAAAGAAAAACGGATGATCTAATGGAATGGTTGTCAATGTGTGCATTCAACTTACTGAGCTAAACTGCTGTTTGTATGCAGCAGTTTAGAAAACATTTCTGTGTAGATTCTCAAACAGACATTTCCAGCAAAATACCGGCCTATAAGAAATAGCAGTAAGACTGCGTCTAAAACTCAGAGGGAACGTTTCTTTCAAACTGCTCTGCAGTGTGTTCGTTCACCAAAGGTCGTTGAATCTATGTTTGGATTCAGCGAGTTTGAAACACGTTTATTCTAGGAGCTGCATTTCGATATTCCAGAGTGTATGGGAGTAAATGCTGTAAAGAGAAATATCTGTTTCTAAAACCAAAACGGAGCTATCTAACAGAATGGTTGTGAATGTGTGCATTCAACTTAAAGGGTTAATCTGCTCTTCTTAGGCAGCAGTTTAGAAACCCTTTATATGCAAATTCTAAAATCAACATTTGCAGCAAAACACCAGCCTAAAAGAAGTAGCAGTAAGACTGCATCTATAACATAGAAGAAACGTTTTCTTCAAAATGCTCTGCTCTGTGTTCATTCACCTAAGAGTCTTGAGTATATGTTCAGATTCAGCGAGTAAGAAACACGTTTCTTCCAGGAGCTGCATTTGCATATTCCAGAGTGTACTGGAGTATAAGGTTTAAAGTGAAATATCTGGTTCTAAAACAAACACGGAGCCATCTAACAGAATGGTTGTCACTGTGTGCATTCAGCTTATTGAGATAAACTGTTGTTTCTATGCAGCAGTTTAGAAAAGATTTTTGTGCAGATTCTAAAACAGACATTCCCAGCAAAATACCGGCCTCTAAGAAATAGCAATAAGACTGCGTCTAAAACTCAAATAAAACGTTTCTTTCAAACTGCTGTGCTGTGTGTTCGTTCACCTAAGGGAGTTGAATCTATGTTTAGATTCAGCGACTTAGAAACACGTCTATTCTGGGAGCTGCGTTTGGCTATTCCAGAATGAATGGGAGTATATGCTGTAACTAGAAACACAGGCTTCTAAAAGCAAAACGGAGCTAGCTAACAGAATGATTGTGAATGAGGGCATTCAACTTAACGAATTAAACTGCTCCACTTAAGCAGCAGTTTACAAACCATTTATATGGAAATTCTAAAACCAACATTTCCAGGAAAACACCAGCCTAAAAGTAATAGCAGTAACAGTGCATCTATAACATGGAAGAAATGTTTTTTTCAAACTCCTCTGCTGTGTGTTCATTCACCTAAGAGACTTCAATATATGCTCAGAATCAGCGAGTTACAAACACGTTTCTTCCAGGAGCTGCGTATGCATATATCAGAGTGTACTGGGGTACAAGATGTAAAGAGAAATATTTGATTATACTTCGAAACCCGTTTCTTTTAGGAGCTGCGTTTGGATATTCCAGAGTGAATGAGAGTATATGCTGTAAAGAGAAATAAATGCTTCTAAAACCAAAAGGCAGCTATCTAACTGAATGGTTGACAATGCGTGCACTCAACTTCCAGAGATAAAACCGTGTATGGATTCAGCAGTCTGCAAACACTTTCTGTGCAGAGTCCCAAAACAGGCGTTTTCAGCCCAATACCGGCATATGGAAGAAACAGCAGTAAGCACAGGGAAATATCTGCTTCTAAATCCAAAACGCAGCTATCTAACAGAACGGTTGTCAGTGTGTGCACTCAACTTCCAGAGTTAAACCCGTGTGTGGATTCAGCAGTCTGCAAACACTTTCTCTGCAGAGTCCCAAAACAGGCGTTTTCAGCCCATTACCGGCATATGGAAGAAACAGCAGTAAGCACAGGGAAATATCTGCTTCTAAATCCAAAACGCAGCTATCTAACAGAACGGTTGTCAATGTGTGCACTCAACTTCCAGAGTTAAACCCGTGTGTGGATTCAGCAGTCTGCAAACCCTTTCTGTGCAGAGTCCCAAAACAGGCGTTTTCAGCCCATTACCGGCATATGGAAGAAACAGCAGTAAGCACAGGGAAATATCTGCTTCTAAATCCAAAACGCAGCTATCTAACAGAACGGTTGTCAATGTGTGCACTCAACTTCCAGAGTTAAACCCGTGTGTGGATTCAGCAGTCTGCAAACCCTTTCTCTGCAGAGTCCCAAAACAGGCGTTTTCAGCCCATTACCGGCATATGGAAGAAACAGCAGTAAGCACAGGGAGATATCTGCTTCTAAATCCAAAACGCAGCTATCTAACAGAACGGTTGTCAATGTGTGCACTCAACTTCCAGAGTTAAACCCGTGTGTGGATTCAGCAGTCTGCAAACACTTTCTCTGCAGGGTCCCAAAACAGGCGTTTTCAGCCCATTACCGGCATATGGAAGAAACAGCAGTAAGCACAGGGAAATATCTGCTTCTAAATCCAAAACGCAGCTATCTAACAGAACGGTTGTCAATGTGTGCACTCAACTTCCAGAGTTAAACCCGTGTGTGGATTCAGCAGTCTGTAAACACTTTCTCTGCAGAGTCCCAAAACAGGCGTTTTCAGCCCATTACCGGCATATGGAAGAAACAGCAGTAAGCACAGGGAAATATCTGCTTCTAAATCCAAAACGCAGCTATCTAACAGAACGGTTGTCAATGTGTGCACTCAACTTCCAGAGCTAAACACGTATGTGGATTCAGCAGTCTACAAACACTTTCTGTGCAGAGTCCCAAAACAGGCGTTTTCAGCCCATTACCGGCATATGGAAGAAACAGCAGTAAGCACAGGGAAATATCTGCTTCTAAATCCAAAACGCAGCTATCTAACAGAACGGTTGTCAATGTGTGCACTCAACTTCCAGAGTTAAACCCGTGTGTGGATTCAGCAGTCTGCAAACCCTTTCTGTGCAGAGTCCCAAAACAGGCGTTTTCAGCCCATTACCGGCATATGGAAGAAACAGCAGTAAGCACAGGGAAATATCTGCTTCTAAATCCAAAACGCAGCTATCTAACAGAACGGTTGTCAATGTGTGCACTCAACTTGCAGAGTTAAACCCGTGTGTGGATTCAGCAGTCTGCAAACCCTTTCTCTGCAGAGTCCCAAAACAGGCGTTTTCAGCCCATTACCGGCATATGGAAGAAACAGCAGTAAGCACAGGGAAATATCTGCTTCTAAATCCAAAACGCAGCTATCTAACAGAACGGTTGTCAATGTGTGCGCTCAACTTCCAGAGTTAAACCCGTGTGTGGATTCAGCAGTCTGCAAACCCTTTCTGTGCAGAGTCCCAAAACAGGCGTTTTCAGCCCATTACCGGCATATGGAAGAAACAGCAGTAAGCACAGGGAAATATCTGCTTCTAAATCCAAAACGCAGCTATCTAACAGAACGGTTGTCAATGTGTGCACTCAACTTCCAGAGTTAAACCCGTGTGTGGATTCAGCAGTCTGCAAACCCTTTCTCTGCAGAGTCCCAAAACAGGCGTTTTCAGCCCATTACCGGCATATGGAAGAAACAGCAGTAAGCACAGGGAAATATCTGCTTCTAAATCCAAAACGCAGCTATCTAACAGAACGGTTGTCAATGTGTGCACTCAACTTCCAGAGTTAAACCCGTGTGTGGATTCAGCAGTCTGCAAACCCTTTCTCTGCAGTGTCCCAAAACAGGCGTTTTCAGCCCATTACCGGCATATGGAAGAAACAGCAGTAAGCACAGGGAAATATCTGCTTCTAAATCCAAAACGCAGCTATCTAACAGAACGGTTGTCAATGTGTGCACTCAACTTCCAGAGTTAAACCCGTGTGTGGATTCAGCAGTCTGCAAACCCTTTCTGTGCAGAGTCCCAAAACAGGCGTTTTCAGCCCATTACCGGCATATGGAAGAAACAGCAGTAAGCACAGGGAAATATCTGCTTCTAAATCCAAAACGCAGCTATCTAACAGAACGGTTGTCAATGTGTGCACTCAACTTCCAGAGTTAAACCCGTGTGTGGATTCAGCAGTCTGCAAACACTTTCTCTGCAGAGTCCCAAAACAGGCGTTTTCAGCCCATTACCGGCATATGGAAGAAACAGCAGTAAGCACAGGGAAATATCTGCTTCTAAATCCAAAACGCAGCTATCTAACAGAACGGTTGTCAATGTGTGCACTCAACTTCCAGAGTTAAACCCGTGTGTGGTTTCAGCAGTCGGCAAACCCTTTCTCTGCAGAGTCCCAAAACAGGCGTTTTCAGCCCATTACCGGCATATGGAAGAAACAGCAGTAAGCACAGGGAAATATCTGCTTCTAAATCCAAAACGCAGCTGTCTAACAGAACGGTTGTCAATGTGTGCACTCAATTTCCAGAGTTAAACCGGTGTGTGGATTCAGCAGTCTGCAAACCCTTTCTGTGCAGTGTCCCAAAACAGGCGTTTTCAGCCCATTACCGGCATATGGAAGAAGCAGCAGTAAGCACAGGGAAATATCTGCTTCTAAATCCAAAACGCAGCTATCTAACAGAACGGTTGTCAATGTGTGCACTCAACTTCCAGAGTTAAACCCGTGTGTGGATTCAGCAGTCTGCAAACCCTTTCTCTGCAGAGTCCCAAAACAGGCGTTTTCAACCCATTACCGGCATATGGAAGAAACCGCATTAAGCTCAGGGAAATATCTGCTTCTAAATCCAAAACGCAGCTATCTAACAGAACGGTTGTCAATGTGTGCACTCAACTTCCAGAGTTAAACCCGTGTGTGGATTCAGCAGTCTGCAAACACTTTCTGTGCAGAGTCTCAAAACAGGACTTTCCGGCCCCGTACCGGCATATATAAGAAAGAGCATTAAGACTGCGTCTAAAACTCAGAAGAAACGTTTCTTTCAAACTGCTCGGCCATGTGTTCTTTGACCTAAGGGAGTTGAATCTATGTTTAGATTCAGCGAGATAGAAACACGTTTATTCTAGGAGCTGTCTTTGGATATTCCAGAATGAATGGGAGTATATGCTGTAAAGAGAAATATCTGTTTCTAAAACCAAAATGGATCTATCTAGCAGAGTGGTTGTGAATGTGTGCCTTCGGCTTAAAGAGGTAAACTGCTCTTCTCATGCAGCGCTTTAGAAACCCTTTATATGCAAATTCTCGTACAGACCTTTCCAGCAAAACACCAGCCTATAGGAAATAGCAGTAAGACTGCATCTTTAACATGGAAGAAACTGTTTTCAAACTGCTCTGCTGTGTGTTCATTCATATAAGAGACTTGAATATATGTTCAGATTCAGCTAGTTAGCAACACGTTTCTTCCAGGAGCTGTGTTTGCCTATTCCAGAGTATACTGGAGTATAAGATGTAAAGACAAATGTCTCGTTCCAAAAGAAAAACGGATGATCTAATGGAATGGTTGTCAATGTGTGCATTCAACTTACTGAGCTAAACTGCTGTTTGTATGCAGCAGTTTAGAAAACATTTCTGTGTAGATTCTCAAACAGACATTTCCAGCAAAATACCGGCCTATAAGAAATAGCAGTAAGACTGCGTCTAAAACTCAGAGGGAACGTTTCTTTCAAACTGCTCTGCAGTGTGTTCGTTCACCAAAGGTCGTTGAATCTATGTTTGGATTCAGCGAGTTTGAAACACGTTTATTCTAGGAGCTGCATTTCGATATTCCAGAGTGTATGGGAGTAAATGCTGTAAAGAGAAATATCTGTTTCTAAAACCAAAACGGAGCTATCTAACAGAATGGTTGTGAATGTGTGCATTCAACTTAAAGGGTTAATCTGCTCTTCTTAGGCAGCAGTTTAGAAACCCTTTATATGCAAATTCTAAAATCAACATTTGCAGCAAAACACCAGCCTAAAAGAAGTAGCAGTAAGACTGCATCTATAACATAGAAGAAACGTTTTCTTCAAAATGCTCTGCTCTGTGTTCATTCACCTAAGAGTCTTGAGTATATGTTCAGATTCAGCGAGTAAGAAACACGTTTCTTCCAGGAGCTGCATTTGCATATTCCAGAGTGTACTGGAGTATAAGGTTTAAAGTGAAATATCTGGTTCTAAAACAAACACGGAGCCATCTAACAGAATGGTTGTCACTGTGTGCATTCAGCTTATTGAGATAAACTGTTGTTTCTATGCAGCAGTTTAGAAAAGATTTTTGTGCAGATTCTAAAACAGACATTCCCAGCAAAATACCGGCCTCTAAGAAATAGCAATAAGACTGCGTCTAAAACTCAAATAAAACGTTTCTTTCAAACTGCTGTGCTGTGTGTTCGTTCACCTAAGGGAGTTGAATCTATGTTTAGATTCAGCGACTTAGAAACACGTCTATTCTGGGAGCTGCGTTTGGCTATTCCAGAATGAATGGGAGTATATGCTGTAACTAGAAACACAGGCTTCTAAAAGCAAAACGGAGCTAGCTAACAGAATGATTGTGAATGAGGGCATTCAACTTAACGAATTAAACTGCTCCACTTAAGCAGCAGTTTACAAACCATTTATATGGAAATTCTAAAACCAACATTTCCAGGAAAACACCAGCCTAAAAGTAATAGCAGTAACAGTGCATCTATAACATGGAAGAAATGTTTTTTTCAAACTCCTCTGCTGTGTGTTCATTCACCTAAGAGACTTCAATATATGCTCAGAATCAGCGAGTTACAAACACGTTTCTTCCAGGAGCTGCGTATGCATATATCAGAGTGTACTGGGGTACAAGATGTAAAGAGAAATATCTGATTATACTTCGAAACCCGTTTCTTTTAGGAGCTGCGTTTGGATATTCCAGAGTGAATGAGAGTATATGCTGTAAAGAGAAATAAATGCTTCTAAAACCAAAAGGCAGCTATCTAACTGAATGGTTGACAATGCGTGCACTCAACTTCCAGAGATAAAACCGTGTATGGATTCAGCAGTCTGCAAACACTTTCTGTGCAGAGTCCCAAAACAGGCGTTTTCAGCCCAATACGGGCATATGGAAGAAACAGCAGTAAGCACAGGGAAATATCTGCTTCTAAATCCAAAACGCAGCTATCTAACAGAACGGTTGTCAGTGTGTGCACTCAACTTCCAGAGTTAAACCCGTGTGTGGATTCAGCAGTCTGCAAACACTTTCTCTGCAGAGTCCCAAAACAGGCGTTTTCAGCCCATTACCGGCATATGGAAGAAACAGCAGTAAGCACAGGGAAATATCTGCTTCTAAATCCAAAACGCAGCTATCTAACAGAACGGTTGTCAATGTGTGCACTCAACTTCCAGAGTTAAACCCGTGTGTCGATTCAGCAGTCTGCAAACCCTTTCTGTGCAGAGTCCCAAAACAGGCGTTTTCAGCCCATTACCGGCATATGGAAGAAACAGCAGTAAGCACAGGGAAATATCTGCTTCTAAATCCAAAACGCAGCTATCTAACAGAACGGTTGTCAATGTGTGCACTCAACTTCCAGAGTTAAACCCGTGTGTGGATTCAGCAGTCTGCAAACACTTTCTCTGCAGAGTCCCAAATCAGGCATTTTCAGCCCATTACCGGCATATGGAAGAAACAGCAGTAAGCACAGGGAAATATCTGCTTCTAAATCCAAAACGCAGCTATCTAACAGAGCGGTTGTCAATGTGTGCACTCAACTTCCAGAGTTAAAACCGTGTGTGGATTCAGCAGTCTGCAAACACTTTCTCTGCAGAGTCCCAAAACAGGCGTTTTCAGCCCATTACCGGCATATGGAAGAAACAGCAGTAAGCACAGGGAAATATCTGCTTCTAAATCCAAAACGCAGCTATCTAACAGAACGGTTGTCAATGTGTGCACTCAACTTCCAGAGCTAAACACGTATGTGGATTCAGCAGTCTGCAAACACTTTCTGTGCAGAGTCCCAAAACAGGCGTTTTCAGCCCATTACCGGCATATGGAAGAAACAGCAGTAAGCACAGGGAAATATCTGCTTCTAAATCCAAAACGCAGCTATCTAACAGAACGGTTGTCAATGTGTGCACTCAACTTCCAGAGTTAAACCCGTGTGTGGATTCAGCAGTCTGCAAACCCTTTCTGTGCAGAGTCCCAAAACAGGCGTTTTCAGCCCATTACCGGCATATGGAAGAAACAGCAGTAAGCACAGGGAAATATCTGCTTCTAAATCCAAAACGCAGCTATCTAACAGAACGGTTGTCAATGTGTGCACTCAACTTGCAGAGTTAAACCGGTGTGTGGATTCAGCAGTCTGCAAACCCTTTCTCTGCAGAGTCCCAAAACAGGCGTTTTCAGCCCATTACCGGCATAGGGAAGAAACAGCAGTAAGCACAGGGAAATATCTGCTTCTAAATCCAAAACGCAGCTATCTAACAGAACGGTTGTCAATGTGTGCGCTCAACTTCCAGAGGTAAACCCGTGTGTGGATTCAGCAGTCTGCAAACACTTTCTCTGCAGAGTCCCAAAACAGGCGTTTTCAGCCCATTACCGGCATATGGAAGAAACAGCAGTAAGCACAGGGAAATATCTGCTTCTAAATCCAAAACGCAGCTATCTAACAGAACGGTTGTCAATGTGTGCACTCAACTTCCAGAGTTAAACCCGTGTGTGGATTCAGCAGTCTGCAAACCCTTTCTGTGCAGAGTCCCAAAACAGGCGTTTTCAGCCCATTACCGGCATATGGAAGAAACAGCAGTAAGCACAGGGAAATATCTGCTTCTAAATCCAAAACGCAGCTATCTAACAGAACGGTTGTCAATGTGTGCACTCAACTTCCAGAGTTAAACCCGTGTGTGGATTCAGCAGTCTGCAAACCCTTTCTCTGCAGAGTCCCAAAACAGGCGTTTTCAGCCCATTACCGGCATATGGAAGAAACAGCAGTAAGCATAGGGAAATATCTGCTTCTAAATCCAAAACGCAGCTATCTAACAGAACGGTTGTCAATGTGTGCACTCAACTTCCAGAGTTAAACCCGTGTGTGGATTCAGCAGTCTGCAAACACTTTCTCTGCAGAGTCCCAAAACAGGCGTTTTCAGCCCATTACCGGCATATGGAAGAAACAGCAGTAAGCACAGGGAAATATCTGCTTCTAAATCCAAAACGCAGCTATCTAACAGAACGGTTGTCAATGTGTGCACTCAACTTCCAGAGTTAAACCTGTGTGTGGATTCAGCAGTCTGCAAACCCTTTCTGTGCAGAGTCCCAAAACAGGCGTTTTCAGCCCATTACCGGCATATGGAAGAAACAGCAGTAAGCACAGGGAAATATCTGCTTCTAAATCCAAAACGCAGCTATCTAACAGAACGGTTGTCAATGTGTGCACTCAACTTCCAGAGTTAAACCCGTGTGTGGATTCAGCAGTCTGCAAACACTTTCTCTGCAGAGTCCCAAAACAGGCGTTTTCAGCCCATTACCGGCATATGGAAGAAACAGCAGTAAGCACAGGGAAATATCTGCTTCTAAATCCAAAACGCAGCTATCTAACAGAACGTTTGTCAATGTGTGCACTCAACTTCCAGAGTTAAACCCGTGTGTGGATTCAGCAGTCTGCAAACCCTTTCTGTGCAGAGTCCCAAAACAGGCGTTTTCAGCCCATTACCGGCATATGGAAGAAACAGCAGTAAGCACAGGGAAATATCTGCTTCTAAATCCAAAACGCAGCTATCTAACAGAACGGTTGTCAAAGTGTGCACTCAACTTCCAGAGTTAAACCCGTGTGTGGATTCAGCAGTCTGCAAACACTTTCTCTGCAGAGTCCCAAAACAGGCGTTTTCAGCCCATTACCGGCATATGGAAGAAACAGCAGTAAGCACAGGGAAATATCTGCTTCTAAATCCAAAACGCAGCTATCTAACAGAACGGTTGTCAATGTGTGCACTCAACTTCCAGAGCTAAACACGTATGTGGATTCAGCAGTCTGCAAACACTTTCTGTGCAGAGTCCCAAAACAGGCGTTTTCAGCCCATTACCGGCATATGGAAGAAACAGCAGTAAGCACAGGGAAATATCTGCTTCTAAATCCAAAACGCAGCTATCTAACAGAACGGTTGTCAATGTGTGCACTCAACTTCCAGAGTTAAACCCGTGTGTGGATTCAGCAGTCTGCAAACCCTTTCTGTGCAGAGTCCCAAAACAGGCGTTTTCAGCCCATTACCGGCATATGGAAGAAACAGCAGTAAGCACAGGGAAATATCTGCTTCTAAATCCAAAACGCAGCTATCTAACAGAACGGTTGTCAATGTGTGCACTCAACTTGCAGAGTTAAACCGGTGTGTGGATTCAGCAGTCTGCAAACCCTTTCTCTGCAGAGTCCCAAAACAGGCGTTTTCAGCCCATTACCGGCATAGGGAAGAAACAGCAGTAAGCACAGGGAAATATCTGCTTCTAAATCCAAAACGCAGCTATCTAACAGAACGGTTGTCAATGTGTGCGCTCAACTTCCAGAGGTAAACCCGTGTGTGGATTCAGCAGTCTGCAAACACTTTCTCTGCAGAGTCCCAAAACAGGCGTTTTCAGCCCATTACCGGCATATGGAAGAAACAGCAGTAAGCACAGGGAAATATCTGCTTCTAAATCCAAAACGCAGCTATCTAACAGAACGGTTGTCAATGTGTGCACTCAACTTCCAGAGTTAAACCCGTGTGTGGATTCAGCAGTCTGCAAACCCTTTCTGTGCAGAGTCCCAAAACAGGCGTTTTCAGCCCATTACCGGCATATGGAAGAAACAGCAGTAAGCACAGGGAAATATCTGCTTCTAAATCCAAAACGCAGCTATCTAACAGAACGGTTGTCAATGTGTGCACTCAACTTCCAGAGTTAAACCCGTGTGTGGATTCAGCAGTCTGCAAACCCTTTCTCTGCAGAGTCCCAAAACAGGCGTTTTCAGCCCATTACCGGCATATGGAAGAAACAGCAGTAAGCACAGGGAAATATCTGCTTCTAAATCCAAAACGCAGCTATCTAACAGAACGGTTGTCAATGTGTGCACTCAACTTCCAGAGTTAAACCCGTGTGTGGATTCAGCAGTCTGCAAACACTTTCTCTGCAGAGTCCCAAAACAGGCGTTTTCAGCCCATTACCCCCTATGGAAGAAACAGCAGTAAGCACAGGGAAATATCTGCTTCTAAATCCAAAACGCAGCTATCTAACAGAACGGTTGTCAATGTGTGCACTCAACTTCCAGAGTTAAACCTGTGTGTGGATTCAGCAGTCTGCAAACCCTTTCTGTGCAGAGTCCCAAAACAGGCGTTTTCAGCCCATTACCGGCATATGGAAGAAACAGCAGTAAGCACAGGGAAATATCTGCTTCTAAATCCAAAACGCAGCTATCTAACAGAACGGTTGTCAATGTGTGCACTCAACTTCCAGAGTTAAACCCGTGTGTGGATTCAGCAGTCTGCAAACACTTTCTGTGCAGAGTCCCAAAACAGGCGTTTTCAGCCCATTACCGGCATATGGAAGAAACAGCAGTAAGCACAGGGAAATATCTGCTTCTAAATCCAAAACGCAGCTATCTAACAGAACGGTTGTCAATGTGTGCACTCAACTTCCAGAGTTAAACCCGTGTGTGGATTCAGCAGTCTGCAAACCCTTTCTGTGCAGAGTCCCAAAACAGGCGTTTTCAGCCCATTACCGGCATATGGAAGAAACAGCAGTAAGCACAGGGAAATATCTGCTTCTAAATCCAAAACGCAGCTATCTAACAGAACGGTTGTCAATGTGTGCACTCAACTTCCAGAGTTAAACCCGTGTGTGGATTCAGCAGTCTGCAAACCCTTTCTCTGCAGAGTCCCAAAACAGGCGTTTTCAGCCCATTACCGGCATATGGAAGAAACAGCAGTAAGCACAGGGAAATATCTGCTTCTAAATCCAAAACGCAGCTATCTAACAGAACGGTTGTCAATGTGTGCGCTCAACTTCCAGAGTTAAACCCGTGTGTGGATTCAGCAGTCTGCAAACACTTTCTCTGCAGAGTCCCAAAACAGGCGTTTTCAGCCCATTACCGGCATATGGAAGAAACAGCAGTAAGCACAGGGAAATATCTGCTTCTAAATCCAAAACGCAGCTATCTAACAGAACGGTTGTCAATGTGTGCACTCAACTTCCAGAGTTAAACCCGTGTGTGGATTCAGCAGTCTGCAAACCCTTTCTCTGCAGAGTCCCAAAACAGGCGTTTTCAGCCCATTACCGGCATATGGAAGAAACAGCAGTAAGCACAGGGAAATATCTGCTTCTAAATCCAAAACGCAGCTATCTACCAGAACGGTTGTCAATGTGTGCACTCAACTTCCAGAGTTCAACCCGTGTGTGGATTCAGCAGTCTGCAAACCCTTTCTCTGCAGAGTCCCAAAACAGGCGTTTTCAGCCCATTACCGGCATATGGAAGAAACAGCAGTAAGCACAGGGAAATATCTGCTTCTAAATCCAAAACGCAGCTATCTAACAGAACGGTTGTCAATGTGTGCACTCAACTTCCAGAGTTAAACCCGTGTGTGGATTCAGCAGTCTGCAAACCCTTTCTGTGCAGAGTCCCAAAACAGGCGTTTTCAGCCCATTACCGGCATATGGAAGAAACAGCAGTAAGCACAGGGAAATATCTGCTTCTAAATCCAAAACGCAGCTATCTAACAGAACGGTTGTCAATGTGTTCACTCAACTTCCAGAGTTAAACCCGTGTGTGGATTCAGCAGTCTGCAAACCCTTTCTGTGCAGAGTCCCAAAACAGGCGTTTTCAGCCCATTACCGGCATATGGAAGAAACAGCAGTAAGCACAGGGAAATATCTGCTTCTAAATCCAAAACGCAGCTATCTAACAGAACGGTTGTCAATGTGTGCACTCAACTTGCAGAGTTAAACCCGTGTGTGGATTCAGCAGTCTGCAAACCCTTTCTCTGCAGAGTCCCAAAACAGGCGTTTTCAGCCCATTACCGGCATATGGAAGAAACAGCAGTAAGCACAGGGAAATATCTGCTTCTAAATCCAAAACGCAGCTATCTAACAGAACGGTTGTCAATGTGTGCGCTCCACTTCCAGAGTTAAACCCGTGTGTGGATTCAGCAGTCTGCAAACACTTTCTCTGCAGAGTCCCAAAACAGGCGTTTTCAGCCCATTACCGGCATAGGGAAGAAACAGCAGTAAGCACAGGGAAATATCTGCTTCTAAATCCAAAACGCAGCTATCTAACAGAACGGTTGTCAATGTGTGCACTCAACTTCCAGAGTTAAACCCGTGTGTGGATTCAGCAGTCTGCAAACACTTTCTCTGCAGAGTCCCAAAACAGGCGTTTTCAGCCCATTACCGGCATATGGAAGAAACAGCAGTAAGCACAGGGAAATATCTGCTTCTAAATCCAAAACGCAGCTATCTAACAGAACGGTTGTCAATGTGTGCACTCAACTTCCAGAGTTAAACCCGTGTGTGGATTCACCAGTCTGCAAACCCTTTCTGTGCAGAGTCCCAAAACAGGCGTTTTCAGCCCATTACCGGCATATAGAAGAAACAGCAGTAAGCACAGGGAAATATCTGCTTCTAAATCCAAAACGCAGCTATCTAACAGAACGGTTGTCAATGTGTGCACTCAACTTCCAGAGATAAACCCGTGTGTGGATTCAGCAGTCTGCAAACCCTTTCTCTGCAGAGTCCCAAAACAGGCGTTTTCAGCCCATTACCGGCATATGGAAGAAACAGCAGTAAGCACAGGGAAATATCTGCTTCTAAATCCAAAACGCAGCTATCTAACAGAACGGTTGTCAATGTGTGCACTCAACTTCCAGAGTTAAACCCGTGTGTGGATTCAGCAGTCTGCAAACCCTTTCTCTGCAGAGTCCCAAAACAGGCGTTTTCAACCCATTACCGGCATATGGAAGAAACCGCATTAAGCTCAGGGAAATATCTGCTTCTAAATCCAAAACGCAGCTATCTAACAGAACGGTTGTCAATGTGTGCACTCAACTTCCAGAGTTAAACCCGTGTGTGGATTCAGCAGTCTGCAAACACTTTCTGTGCAGAGTCTCAAAACAGGACTTTCCGGCCCAGTACCGGCATATATAAGAAAGAGCATTAAGACTGCGTCTAAAACTCAGAAGAAACGTTTCTTTCAAACTGCTCGGCCATGTGTTCTTTGACCTAAGGGAGTTGAATCTATGTTTACATTCAGCGAGATAGAAACACGTTTATTCTAGGAGCTGTCTTTGGATATTCCAGAATGAATGGGAGTATATGCTGTAAAGAGAAATATCTGTTTCTAAAACCAAAATGGATCTATCTAGCAGAGTGGTTGTGAATGTGTGCCTTCGGCTTAAAGAGGTAAACTGCTCTTCTCATGCAGCACTTTAGAAACCCTTTATATGCAAATTCTCGTACAGACCTTTCCAGCAAAACACCAGCCTATAGGAAATAGCAGTAAGACTGCATCTTTAACATGGAAGAAACTGTTTTCAAACTGCTCTGCTGTGTGTTCATTCATATAAGAGACTTGAATATATGTTCAGATTCAGCTAGTTAGCAACACGTTTCTTCCAGGAGCTGTGTTTGCCTATTCCAGAGTATACTGGAGTATAAGATGTAAAGACAAATGTCTCGTTCCAAAAGAAAAACGGATGATCTAATGGAATGGTTGTCAATGTGTGCATTCAACTTACTGAGCTAAACTGCTGTTTGTATGCAGCAGTTTAGAAAACATTTCTGTGTAGATTCTCAAACAGACATTTCCAGCAAAATACCGGCCTATAAGAAATAGCAGTAAGACTGCGTCTAAAACTCAGAGGGAACGTTTCTTTCAAACTGCTCTGCAGTGTGTTCGTTCACCAAAGGTCGTTGAATCTATGTTTGGATTCAGCGAGTTTGAAACACGTTTATTCTAGGAGCTGCATTTCAATATTCCAGAGTGTATGGGAGTAAATGCTGTAAAGAGAAATATCTGTTTCTAAAACCAAAACGGAGCTATCTAACAGAATGGTTGTGAATGTGTGCATTCAACTTAAAGGGTTAATCTGCTCTTCTTAGGCAGCAGTTTAGAAACCCTTTATATGCAAATTCTAAAATCAACATTTGCAGCAAAACACCAGCCTAAAAGAAGTAGCAGTAAGACTGCATCTATAACATAGAAGAAACGTTTTCTTCAAAATGCTCTGCTCTGTGTTCATTCACCTAAGAGTCTTGAGTATATGTTCAGATTCAGCGAGTAAGAAACACGTTTCTTCCAGGAGCTGCATTTGCATATTCCAGAGTGTACTGGAGTATAAGGTTTAAAGTGAAATATCTGGTTCTAAAACAAACACGGAGCCATCTAACAGAATGGTTGTCACTGTGTGCATTCAGCTTATTGAGATAAACTGTTGTTTCTATGCAGCAGTTTAGAAAAGATTTTTGTGCAGATTCTAAAACAGACATTCCCAGCAAAATACCGGCCTCTAAGAAATAGCAATAAGACTGCGTCTAAAACTCAAATAAAACGTTTCTTTCAAACTGCTGTGCTGTGTGTTCGTTCACCTAAGGGAGTTGAATCTATGTTTAGATTCAGCGACTTAGAAACACGTCTATTCTGGGAGCTGCGTTTGGCTATTCCAGAATGAATGGGAGTATATGCTGTAACTAGAAACACAGGCTTCTAAAACCAAAACGGAGCTAGCTAACAGAATGATTGTGAATGAGGGCATTCAACTTAACGAATTAAACTGCTCCACTTAAGCAGCAGTTTACAAACCATTTATATGGAAATTCTAAAACCAACATTTCCAGGAAAACACCAGCCTAAAAGTAATAGCAGTAACAGTGCATCTATAACATGGAAGAAATGTTTTTTTCAAACTCCTCTGCTGTGTGTTCATTCACCTAAGAGACTTCAATATATGCTCAGAATCAGCGAGTTACAAACACGTTTCTTCCAGGAGCTGCGTATGCATATATCAGAGTGTACTGGGGTACAAGATGTAAAGAGAAATATCTGATTATACTTCGAAACCCGTTTCTTTTAGGAGCTGCGTTTGGATATTCCAGAGTGAATGAGAGTATATGCTGTAAAGAGAAATAAATGCTTCTAAAACCAAAAGGCAGCTATCTAACTGAATGGTTGACAATGCGTGCACTCAACTTCCAGAGATAAAACCGTGTATGGATTCAGCAGTCTGCAAACACTTTCTGTGCAGAGTCCCAAAACAGGCGTTTTCAGCCCAATACCGGCATATGGAAGAAACAGCAGTAAGCACAGGGAAATATCTGCTTCTAAATCCAAAACGCAGCTATCTAACAGAACGGTTTTCAGTGTGTGCACTCAACTTCCAGAGTTAAACCCGTGTGTGGATTCAGCAGTCTGCAAACACTTTCTCTGCAGAGTCCCAAAACAGGCGTTTTCAGCCCATTACCGGCATATGGAAGAAACAGCAGTAAGCACAGGGAAATATCTGCTTCTAAATCCAAAACGCAGCTATCTAACAGAACGGTTGTCAATGTGTGCACTCAACTTCCAGAGTTAAACCCGTGTGTGGATTCAGCAGTCTGCAAACCCTTTCTGTGCAGAGTCCCAAAACAGGCGTTTTCAGCCCATTACCGGCATATGGAAGAAACAGCAGTAAGCACAGGGAAATATCTGCTTCTAAATCCAAAACGCAGCTATCTAACAGAACGGTTGTCAATGTGTGCACTCAACTTCCAGAGTTAAACCCGTGTGTGGATTCAGCAGTCTGCAAACACTTTCTCTGCAGAGTCCCAAATCAGGCATTTTCAGCCCATTACCGGCATATGGAAGAAACAGCAGTAAGCACAGGGAAATATCTGCTTCTAAATCCAAAACGCAGCTATCTAACAGAGCGGTTGTCAATGTGTGCACTCAACTTCCAGAGTTAAAACCGTGTGTGGATTCAGCAGTCTGCAAACACTTTCTCTGCAGAGTCCCAAAACAGGCGTTTTCAGCCCATTACCGGCATATGGAAGAAACAGCAGTAAGCACAGGGAAATATCTGCTTCTAAATCCAAAACGCAGCTATCTAACAGAACGGTTGTCAATGTGTGCACTCAACTTCCAGAGCTAAACACGTATGTGGATTCAGCAGTCTGCAAACACTTTCTGTGCAGAGTCCCAAAACAGGCGTTTTCAGCCCATTACCGGCATATGGAAGAAACAGCAGTAAGCACAGGGAAATATCTGCTTCTAAATCCAAAACGCAGCTATCTAACAGAACGGTTGTCAATGTGTGCACTCAACTTCCAGAGTTAAACCCGTGTGTGGATTCAGCAGTCTGCAAACCCTTTCTGTGCAGAGTCCCAAAACAGGCGTTTTCAGCCCATTACCGGCATATGGAAGAAACAGCAGTAAGCACAGGGAAATATCTGCTTCTAAATCCAAAACGCAGCTATCTAACAGAACGGTTGTCAATGTGTGCACTCAACTTGCAGAGTTAAACCGGTGTGTGGATTCAGCAGTCTGCAAACCCTTTCTCTGCAGAGTCCCAAAACAGGCGTTTTCAGCGCATTACCGGCATATGGAAGAAACAGCAGTAAGCACAGGGAAATATCTGCTTCTAAATCCAAAACGCAGCTATCTAACAGAACGGTTGTCAATGTGTGCGCTCAACTTCCAGAGTTAAACCCGTGTGTGGATTCAGCAGTCTGCAAACCCTTTCTGTGCAGAGTCCCAAAACAGGCGTTTTCAGCCCATTACCGGCATATGGAAGAAACAGCAGTAAGCACAGGGAAATATCTGCTTCTAAATCCAAAACGCAGCTATCTAACAGAACGGTTGTCAATGTGTGCACTCAACTTCCAGAGTTAAACCCGTGTGTGGATTCAGCAGTCTGCAAACCCTTTCTCTGCAGAGTCCCAAAACAGGCGTTTTCAGCCCATTACCGGCATATGGAAGAAACAGCAGTAAGCACAGGGAAATATCTGCTTCTAAATCCAAAACGCAGCTATCTAACAGAACGGTTGTCAATGTGTGCACTCAACTTCCAGAGTTAAACCCGTGTGTGGATTCAGCAGTCTGCAAACACTTTCTCTGCAGAGTCCCAAAACAGGCGTTTTCAGCCCATTACCGGCATATGGAAGAAACAGCAGTAAGCACAGGGAAATATCTGCTTCTAAATCCAAAACGCAGCTATCTAACAGAACGGTTGTCAATGTGTGCACTCAACTTCCAGAGTTAAACCTGTGTGTGGATTCAGCAGTCTGCAAACCCTTTCTGTGCAGAGTCCCAAAACAGGCGTTTTCAGCCCATTACCGGCATATGGAAGAAACAGCAGTAAGCACAGGGAAATATCTGCTTCTAAATCCAAAACGCAGCTATCTAACAGAACGGTTGTCAATGTGTGCACTCAACTTCCAGAGTTAAACCCGTGTGTGGATTCAGCAGTCTGCAAACACTTTCTCTGCAGAGTCCCAAAACAGGCGTTTTCAGCCCATTACCGGCATATGGAAGAAACAGCAGTAAGCACAGGGAAATATCTGCTTCTAAATCCAAAACGCAGCTATCTAACAGAACGTTTGTCAATGTGTGCACTCAACTTCCAGAGTTAAACCCGTGTGTGGATTCAGCAGTCTGCAAACCCTTTCTGTGCAGAGTCCCAAAACAGGCGTTTTCAGCCCATTACCGGCATATGGAAGAAACAGCAGTAAGCACAGGGAAATATCTGCTTCTAAATCCAAAACGCAGCTATCTAACAGAACGGTTGTCAAAGTGTGCACTCAACTTCCAGAGTTAAACCCGTGTGTGGATTCAGCAGTCTGCAAACACTTTCCCTGCAGAGTCCCAAAACAGGCGTTTTCAGCCCATTACCGGCATATGGAAGAAACAGCAGTAAGCACAGGGAAATATCTGCTTCTAAATCCAAAACGCAGCTATCTAACAGAACGGTTGTCAATGTGTGCACTCAACTTCCAGAGTTAAACCCGTGTGTGGATTCAGCAGTCTGCAAACACTTTCTCTGCAGAGTCCCAAAACAGGCGTTTTCAGCCCATTACCGGCATATGGAAGAAACAGCAGTACGCACAGGGAAATATCTGCTTCTAAATCCAAAACGCAGCTATCTAACAGAACGGTTGTCAATGTGTGCACTCAACTTCCAGAGCTAAACACGTATGTGGATTCAGCAGTCTGCAAACACTTTCTGTGCAGAGTCCCAAAACAGGCGTTTTCAGCCCATTACCGGCATATGGAAGAAACAGCAGTAAGCACAGGGAAATATCTGCTTCTAAATCCAAAACGCAGCTATCTAACAGAACGGTTGTCAATGTGTGCACTCAACTTCCAGAGTTAAACCCGTGTGTGGATTCAGCAGTCTGCAAACCCTTTCTGTGCAGAGTCCCAAAACAGGCGTTTTCAGCCCATTACCGGCATATGGAAGAAACAGCAGTAAGCACAGGGAAATATCTGCTTCTAAATCCAAAACGCAGCTATCTAACAGAACGGTTGTCAATGTGTGCACTCAACTTGCAGAGTTAAACCCGTGTGTGGATTCAGCAGTCTGCAAACCCTTTCTGTGCAGAGTCCCAAAACAGGCGTTTTCAGCCCATTACCGGCATATGGAAGAAACAGCAGTAAGCACAGGGAAATATCTGCTTCAAAATCCAAAACGCAGCTATCTAACAGAACGGTTGTCAATGTGTGCGCTCAACTTCCAGAGTTAAACCCGTGTGTGGATTCAGCAGTCTGCAAACACTTTCTCTGCAGAGTCCCAAAACAGGCGTTTTCAGCCCATTACCGGCATATGGAAGAAACAGCAGTAAGCACAGGGAAATATCTGCTTCTAAATCCAAAACGCAGCTATCTAACAGAACGGTTGTCAATGTGTGCACTCAACTTCCAGAGTTAAACCCGTGTGTGGATTCAGCAGTCTGCAAACCCTTTCTGTGCAGAGTCCCAAAACAGGCGTTTTCAGCCCATTACCGGCATATGGAAGAAACAGCAGTAAGCACAGGGAAATATCTGCTTCTAAATCCAAAACGCAACTATCTACCAGAACGGTTGTCAATGTGTACACTCAACTTCCAGAGTTAAACCCGTGTGTGGATTCAGCAGTCTGCAAACCCTTTCTCTGCAGAGTCCCAAAACAGGCGTTTTCAGCCCATTACCGGCATATGGAAGAAACAGCAGTAAGCACAGGGAAATATCTGCTTCTAAATCCAAAACGCAGCTATCTAACAGAACGGTTGTCAATGTGTGCACTCAACTTCCAGAGTTAAACCCGTGTGTGGATTCAGCAGTCTGCAAACCCTTTCTCTGCAGAGTCCCAAAACAGGCGTTTTCAGCCCATTACCGGCATATGGAAGAAACAGCAGTAAGCACAGGGAAATATCTGCTTCTAAATCCAAAACGCAGCTATCTAACAGAACGGTTGTCAATGTGTTCACTCAACTTCCAGAGTTAAACCCGTGTGTGGATTCAGCAGTCTGCAAACCCTTTCTGTGCAGAGTCCCAAAACAGGCGTTTTCAGCCCATTACCGGCATATGGAAGAAACAGCAGTAAGCACAGGGAAATATCTGCTTCTAAATCCAAAACGCAGCTATCTAACAGAACGGTTGTCAATGTGTGCACTCAACTTGCAGAGTTAAACCCGTGTGTGGATTCAGCAGTCTGCAAACCCTTTCTCTGCAGAGTCCCAAAACAGGCGTTTTCAGCCCATTACCGGCATATGGAAGAAACAGCAGTAAGCACAGGGAAATATCTGCTTCTAAATCCAAAACGCAGCTATCTAACAGAACGGTTGTCAATGTGTGCGCTCCACTTCCAGAGTTAAACCCGTGTGTGGATTCAGCAGTCTGCAAACACTTTCTCTGCAGAGTCCCAAAACAGGCGTTTTCAGCCCATTACCGGCATAGGGAAGAAACAGCAGTAAGCACAGGGAAATATCTGCTTCTAAATCCAAAACGCAGCTATCTAACAGAACGGTTGTCAATGTGTGCACTCAACTTCCAGAGTTAAACCCGTGTGTGGATTCAGCAGTCTGCAAACCCTTTCTGTGCAGAGTCCCAAAACAGGCGTTTTCAGCCCATTACCGGCATATGGAAGAAACAGCAGTAAGCACAGGGAAATATCTGCTTCTAAATCCAAAACGCAGCTATCTAACAGAACGGTTGTCAATGTGTGCACTCAACTTCCAGAGTTAAACCCGTGTGTGGATTCAGCAGTCTGCAAACCCTTTCTGTGCAGAGTCCCAAAACAGGCGTTTTCAGCCCATTACCGGCATATAGAAGAAACAGCAGTAAGCACAGGGAAATATCTGCTTCTAAATCCAAAACGCAGCTATCTAACAGAACGGTTGTCAATGTGTGCACTCAACTTCCAGAGATAAACCCGTGTGTGGATTCAGCAGTCTGCAAACCCTTTCTCTGCAGAGTCCCAAAACAGGCGTTTTCAGCCCATTACCGGCATATGGAAGAAACAGCAGTAAGCACAGGGAAATATCTGCTTCTAAATCCAAAACGCAGCTATCTAACAGAACGGTTGTCAATGTGTGCACTCAACTTCCAGAGTTAAACCCGTGTGTGGATTCAGCAGTCTGCAAACCCTTTCTCTGCAGAGTCCCAAAACAGGCGTTTTCAACCCATTACCGGCATATGGAAGAAACCGCATTAAGCTCAGGGAAATATCTGCTTCTAAATCCAAAACGCAGCTATCTAACAGAACGGTTGTCAATGTGTGCACTCAACTTCCAGAGTTAAACCCGTGTGTGGATTCAGCAGTCTGCAAACACTTTCTGTGCAGAGTCTCAAAACAGGACTTTCCGGCCCAGTACCGGCATATATAAGAAAGAGCATTAAGACTGCGTCTAAAACTCAGAAGAAACGTTTCTTTCAAACTGCTCGGCCATGTGTTCTTTGACCTAAGGGAGTTGAATCTATGTTTAGATTCAGCGAGATAGAAACACGTTTATTCTAGGAGCTGTCTTTGGATATTCCAGAATGAATGGGAGTATATGCTGTAAAGAGAAATATCTGTTTCTAAAACCAAAATGGATCTATCTAGCAGAGTGGTTGTGAATGTGTGCCTTCGGCTTAAAGAGGTAAACTGCTCTTCTCATGCAGCACTTTAGAAACCCTTTATATGCAAATTCTCGTACAGACCTTTCCAGCAAAACACCAGCCTATAGGAAATAGCAGTAAGACTGCATCTTTAACATGGAAGAAACTGTTTTCAAACTGCTCTGCTGTGTGTTCATTCATATAAGAGACTTGAATATATGTTCAGATTCAGCTAGTTAGCAACACGTTTCTTCCAGGAGCTGTGTTTGCCTATTCCAGAGTATACTGGAGTATAAGATGTAAAGACAAATGTCTCGTTCCAAAAGAAAAACGGATGATCTAATGGAATGGTTGTCAATGTGTGCATTCAACTTACTGAGCTAAACTGCTGTTTGTATGCAGCAGTTTAGAAAACATTTCTGTGTAGATTCTCAAACAGACATTTCCAGCAAAATACCGGCCTATAAGAAATAGCAGTAAGACTGCGTCTAAAACTCAGAGGGAACGTTTCTTTCAAACTGCTCTGCAGTGTGTTCGTTCACCAAAGGTCGTTGAATCTATGTTTGGATTCAGCGAGTTTGAAACACGTTTATTCTAGGAGCTGCATTTCGATATTCCAGAGTGTATGGGAGTAAATGCTGTAAAGAGAAATATCTGTTTCTAAAACCAAAACGGAGCTATCTAACAGAATGGTTGTGAATGTGTGCATTCAACTTAAAGGGTTAATCTGCTCTTCTTAGGCAGCAGTTTAGAAACCCTTTATATGCAAATTCTAAAATCAACATTTGCAGCAAAACACCAGCCTAAAAGAAGTAGCAGTAAGACTGCATCTATAACATAGAAGAAACGTTTTCTTCAAAATGCTCTGCTCTGTGTTCATTCACCTAAGAGTCTTGAGTATATGTTCAGATTCAGCGAGTAAGAAACACGTTTCTTCCAGGAGCTGCATTTGCATATTCCAGAGTGTACTGGAGTATAAGGTTTAAAGTGAAATATCTGGTTCTAAAACAAACACGGAGCCATCTAACAGAATGGTTGTCACTGTGTGCATTCAGCTTATTGAGATAAACTGTTGTTTCTATGCAGCAGTTTAGAAAAGATTTTTGTGCAGATTCTAAAACAGACATTCCCAGCAAAATACCGGCCTCTAAGAAATAGCAATAAGACTGCGTCTAAAACTCAAATAAAACGTTTCTTTCAAACTGCTGTGCTGTGTGTTCGTTCACCTAAGGGAGTTGAATCTATGTTTAGATTCAGCGACTTAGAAACACGTCTATTCTGGGAGCTGCGTTTGGCTATTCCAGAATGAATGGGAGTATATGCTGTAACTAGAAACACAGGCTTCTAAAACCAAAACGGAGCTAGCTAACAGAATGATTGTGAATGAGGGCATTCAACTTAACGAATTAAACTGCTCCACTTAAGCAGCAGTTTACAAACCATTTATATGGAAATTCTAAAACCAACATTTCCAGGAAAACACCAGCCTAAAAGTAATAGCAGTAACAGTGCATCTATAACATGGAAGAAATGTTTTTTTCAAACTCCTCTGCTGTGTGTTCATTCACCTAAGAGACTTCAATATATGCTCAGAATCAGCGAGTTACAAACACGTTTCTTCCAGGAGCTGCGTATGCATATATCAGAGTGTACTGGGGTACAAGATGTAAAGAGAAATATCTGATTATACTTCGAAACCCGTTTCTTTTAGGAGCTGCGTTTGGATATTCCAGAGTGAATGAGAGTATATGCTGTAAAGAGAAATAAATGCTTCTAAAACCAAAAGGCAGCTATCTAACTGAATGGTTGACAATGCGTGCACTCAACTTCCAGAGATAAAACCGTGTATGGATTCAGCAGTCTGCAAACACTTTCTGTGCAGAGTCCCAAAACAGGCGTTTTCAGCCCAATACCGGCATATGGAAGAAACAGCAGTAAGCACAGGGAAATATCTGCTTCTAAATCCAAAACGCAGCTATCTAACAGAACGGTTGTCAGTGTGTGCACTCAACTTCCAGAGTTAAACCCGTGTGTGGATTCAGCAGTCTGCAAACACTTTCTCTGCAGAGTCCCAAAACAGGCGTTTTCAGCCCATTACCGGCATATGGAAGAAACAGCAGTAAGCACAGGGAAATATCTGCTTCTAAATCCAAAACGCAGCTATCTAACAGAACGGTTGTCAATGTGTGCACTCAACTTCCAGAGTTAAACCCGTGTGTGGATTCAGCAGTCTGCAAACCCTTTCTGTGCAGAGTCCCAAAACAGGCGTTTTCAGCCCATTACCGGCATATGGAAGAAACAGCAGTAAGCACAGGGAAATATCTGCTTCTAAATCCAAAACGCAGCTATCTAACAGAACGGTTGTCAATGTGTGCACTCAACTTCCAGAGTTAAACCCGTGTGTGGATTCAGCAGTCTGCAAACACTTTCTCTGCAGAGTCCCAAAACAGGCATTTTCAGCCCATTACCGGCATATGGAAGAAACAGCAGTAAGCACAGGGAAATATCTGCTTCTAAATCCAAAACGCAGCTATCTAACAGAGCGGTTGTCAATGTGTGCACTCAACTTCCAGAGTTAAAACCGTGTGTGGATTCAGCAGTCTGCAAACACTTTCTCTGCAGAGTCCCAAAACAGGCGTTTTCAGCCCATTACCGGCATATGGAAGAAACAGCAGTAAGCACAGGGAAATATCTGCTTCTAAATCCAAAACGCAGCTATCTAACAGAACGGTTGTCAATGTGTGCACTCAACTTCCAGAGCTAAACACGTATGTGGATTCAGCAGTCTGCAAACACTTTCTGTGCAGAGTCCCAAAACAGGCGTTTTCAGCCCATTACCGGCATATGGAAGAAACAGCAGTAAGCACAGGGAAATATCTGCTTCTAAATCCAAAACGCAGCTATCTAACAGAACGGTTGTCAATGTGTGCACTCAACTTCCAGAGTTAAACCCGTGTGTGGATTCAGCAGTCTGCAAACCCTTTCTGTGCAGAGTCCCAAAACAGGCGTTTTCAGCCCATTACCGGCATATGGAAGAAACAGCAGTAAGCACAGGGAAATATCTGCTTCTAAATCCAAAACGCAGCTATCTAACAGAACGGTTGTCAATGTGTGCACTCAACTTGCAGAGTTAAACCGGTGTGTGGATTCAGCAGTCTGCAAACCCTTTCTCTGCAGAGTCCCAAAACAGGCGTTTTCAGCCCATTACCGGCATATGGAAGAAACAGCAGTAAGCACAGGGAAATATCTGCTTCTAAATCCAAAACGCAGCTATCTAACAGAACGGTTGTCAATGTGTGCGCTCCACTTCCAGAGTTAAACCCGTGTGTGGATTCAGCAGTCTGCAAACACTTTCTCTGCAGAGTCCCAAAACAGGCGTTTTCAGCCCATTACCGGCATATGGAAGAAACAGCAGTAAGCACAGGGAAATATCTGCTTCTAAATCCAAAACGCAGCTATCTAACAGAACGGTTGTCAATGTGTGCACTCAACTTCCAGAGTTAAACCCGTGTGTGGATTCAGCAGTCTGCAAACCCTTTCTCTGCAGAGTCCCAAAACAGGCGTTTTCAGCCCATTACCGGCATATGGAAGAAACAGCAGTAAGCACAGGGAAATATCTGCTTCTAAATCCAAAACGCAGCTATCTAACAGAACGGTTGTCAATGTGTGCACTCAACTTCCAGAGTTAAACCCGTGTGTGGATTCAGCAGTCTGCAAACCCTTTCTCTGCAGAGTCCCAAAACAGGCGTTTTCAGCCCATTACCGGCATATGGAAGAAACAGCAGTAAGCACAGGGAAATATCTGCTTCTAAATCCAAAACGCAGCTATCTAACAGAACGGTTGTCAATGTGTGCACTCAACTTCCAGAGTTAAACCCGTGTGTGGATTCAGCAGTCTGCAAACACTTTCTCTGCAGAGTCCCAAAACAGGCGTTTTCAGCCCATTACCGGCATATGGAAGAAACAGCAGTAAGCACAGGGAAATATCTGCTTCTAAATCCAAAACGCAGCTATCTAACAGAACGGTTGTCAATGTGTGCACTCAACTTCCAGAGTTAAACCTGTGTGTGGATTCAGCAGTCTGCAAACCCTTTCTGTGCAGAGTCCCAAAACAGGCGTTTTCAGCCCATTACCGGCATATGGAAGAAACAGCAGTAAGCACAGGGAAATATCTGCTTCTAAATCCAAAACGCAGCTATCTAACAGAACGGTTGTCAATGTGTGCACTCAACTTCCAGAGTTAAACCCGTGTGTGGATTCAGCAGTCTGCAAACCCTTTCTGTGCAGAGTCCCAAAACAGGCGTTTTCAGCCCATTACCGGCATATGGAAGAAACAGCAGTAAGCACAGGGAAATATCTGCTTCTAAATCCAAAACGCAGCTATCTAACAGAACGTTTGTCAATGTGTGCACTCAACTTCCAGAGTTAAACCCGTGTGTGGATTCAGCAGTCTGCAAACCCTTTCTGTGCAGAGTCCCAAAACAGGCGTTTTCAGCCCATTACCGGCATATGGAAGAAACAGCAGTAAGCACAGGGAAATATCTGCTTCTAAATCCAAAACGCAGCTATCTAACAGAACGGTTGTCAAAGTGTGCACTCAACTTCCAGAGTTAAACCCGTGTGTGGATTCAGCAGTCTGCAAACACTTTCTCTGCAGAGTCCCAAAACAGGCGTTTTCAGCCCATTACCGGCATATGGAAGAAACAGCAGTAAGCACAGGGAAATATCTGCTTCTAAATCCAAAACGCAGCTATCTAACAGAACGGTTGTCAATGTGTGCACTCAACTTCCAGAGTTAAACCCGTGTGTGGATTCAGCAGTCTGCAAACCCTTTCTGTGCAGAGTCCCAAAACAGGCGTTTTCAGCCCATTACCGGCATATGGAAGAAACAGCAGTAAGCACAGGGAAATATCTGCTTCTAAATCCAAAACGCAGCTATCTAACAGAACGGTTGTCAATGTGTGCACTCAACTTGCAGAGTTAAACCGGTGTGTGGATTCAGCAGTCTGCAAACCCTTTCTCTGCAGAGTCCCAAAACAGGCGTTTTCAGCCCATTACCGGCATATGGAAGAAACAGCAGTAAGCACAGGGAAATATCTGCTTCTAAATCCAAAACGCAGCTATCTAACAGAACGGTTGTCAATGTGTGCGCTCAACTTCCAGAGTTAAACCCGTGTGTGGATTCAGCAGTCTGCAAACACTTTCTCTGCAGAGTCCCAAAACAGGCGTTTTCAGCCCATTACCGGCATATGGAAGAAACAGCAGTAAGCACAGGGAAATATCTGCTTCTAAATCCAAAACGCAGCTATCTAACAGAACGGTTGTCAATGTGTGCACTCAACTTCCAGAGTTAAACCCGTGTGTGGATTCAGCAGTCTGCAAACCCTTTCTGTGCAGAGTCCCAAAACAGGCGTTTTCAGCCCATTACCGGCATATGGAAGAAACAGCAGTAAGCACAGGGAAATATCTGCTTCTAAATCCAAAACGCAGCTATCTAACAGAACGGTTGTCAATGTGTGCACTCAACTTCCAGAGTTAAACCCGTGTGTGGATTCAGCAGTCTGCAAACACTTTCTCTGCAGAGTCCCAAAACAGGCGTTTTCAGCCCATTACCGGCATATGGAAGAAACAGCAGTAAGCACAGGGAAATATCTGCTTCTAAATCCAAAACGCAGCTATCTAACAGAACGGTTGTCAATGTGTGCGCTCAACTTCCAGAGTTAAACCCGTGTGTGGATTCAGCAGTCTGCAAACACTTTCTCTGCAGAGTCCCAAAACAGGCGTTTTCAGCCCATTACCGGCATATGGAAGAAACAGCAGTAAGCACAGGGAAATATCTGCTTCTAAATCCAAAACGCAGCTATCTAACAGAACGGTTGTCAATGTGTGCACTCAACTTCCAGAGTTAAACCCGTGTGTGGATTCAGCAGTCTGCAAACCCTTTCTCTGCAGAGTCCCAAAACAGGCGTTTTCAGCCCATTACCGGCATATGGAAGAAACAGCAGTAAGCACAGGGAAATATCTGCTTCTAAATCCAAAACGCAGCTATCTAACAGAACGGTTGTCAATGTGTGCACTCAACTTCCAGAGTTAAACCCGTGTGTGGATTCAGCAGTCTGCAAACACTTTCTCTGCAGAGTCCCAAAACAGGCGTTTTCAGCCCATTACCGGCATATGGAAGAAACAGCAGTAAGCACAGGGAAATATCTGCTTCTAAATCCAAAACGCAGCTATCTAACAGAACGTTTGTCAATGTGTGCACTCAACTTCCAGAGTTAAACCCGTGTGTGGATTCAGCAGTCTGCAAACCCTTTCTGTGCAGAGTCCCAAAACAGGCGTTTTCAGCCCATTACCGGCATATGGAAGAAACAGCAGTAAGCACAGGGAAATATCTGCTTCTAAATCCAAAACGCAGCTATCTAACAGAACGGTTGTCAAAGTGTGCACTCAACTTCCAGAGTTAAACCCGTGTGTGGATTCAGCAGTCTGCAAACACTTTCTCTGCAGAGTCCCAAAACAGGCGTTTTCAGCCCATTACCGGCATATGGAAGAAACAGCAGTAAGCACAGGGAAATATCTGCTTCTAAATCCAAAACGCAGCTATCTAACAGAACGGTTGTCAATGTGTGCACTCAACTTCCAGAGTTAAACCCGTGTGTGGATTCAGCAGTCTGCAAACCCTTTCTCTGCAGAGTCCCAAAACAGGCGTTTTCAGCCCATTACCGGCATATGGAAGAAACAGCAGTAAGCACAGGGAAATATCTGCTTCTAAATCCAAAACGCAGCTATCTAACAGAACGGTTGTCAAAGTGTGCACTCAACTTCCAGAGTTAAACCCGTGTGTGGATTCAGCAGTCTGCAAACACTTTCTCTGCAGAGTCCCAAAACAGGCGTTTTCAGCCCATTACCGGCATATGGAAGAAACAGCAGTAAGCACAGGGAAATATCTGCTTCTAAATCCAAAACGCAGCTATCTAACAGAACGGTTGTCAATGTGTGCACTCAACTTGCAGAGCTAAACCGGTGTGTGGATTCAGCAGTCTGCAAACCCTTTCTCTGCAGAGTCCCAAAACAGGCGTTTTCAGCCCATTACCGGCATATGGAAGAAACAGCAGTAAGCACAGGGAAATATCTGCTTCTAAATCCAAAACGCAGCTATCTAACAGAACGGTTGTCAATGTGTGCGCTCAACTTCCAGAGTTAAACCCGTGTGTGGATTCAGCAGTCTGCAAACACTTTCTCTGCAGAGTCCCAAAACAGGCGTTTTCAGCCCATTACCGGCATATGGAAGAAACAGCAGTAAGCACAGGGAAATATCTGCTTCTAAATCCAAAACGCAGCTATCTAACAGAACGGTTGTCAATGTGTGCACTCAACTTCCAGAGTTAAACCCGTGTGTGGATTCAGCAGTCTGCAAACCCTTTCTGTGCAGAGTCCCAAAACAGGCGTTTTCAGCCCATTACCGGCATATGGAAGAAACAGCAGTAAGCTCAGGGAGATATCTGCTTCTAAATCCAAAACGCAGCTATCTAACAGAACGGTTGTCAATGTGTGCACTCAACTTGCAGAGTTAAACCCGTGTGTGGATTCAGCAGTCTGCAAACCCTTTCTCTGCAGAGTCCCAAAACAGGCGTTTTCAGCCCATTACCGGCATATGGAAGAAACAGCAGTAAGCACAGGGAAATATCTGCTTCTAAATCCAAAACGCAGCTATCTAACAGAACGGTTGTCAATGTGTGCGCTCAACTTCCAGAGTTAAACCCGTGTGTGGATTCAGCAGTCTGCAAACACTTTCTCTGCAGAGTCCCAAAACAGGCGTTTTCAGCCCATTACCGGCATATGGAAGAAACAGCAGTAAGCACAGGGAAATATCTGCTTCTAAATCCAAAACGCAGCTATCTAACAGAACGGTTGTCAATGTGTGCACTCAACTTCCAGAGTTAAACCCGTGTGTGGATTCAGCAGTCTGCAAACCCTTTCTGTGCAGAGTCCCAAAACAGGCGTTTTCAGCCCATTACCGGCATATGGAAGAAACAGCAGTAAGCACAGGGAAATATCTGCTTCTAAATCCAAAACGCAGCTATCTAACAGAACGGTTGTCAATGTGTGCACTCAACTTCCAGAGTTAAACCCGTGTGTGGATTCAGCAGTCTGCAAACCCTTTCTCTGCAGAGTCCCAAAACAGGCGTTTTCAGCCCATTACCGGCATATGGAAGAAACAGCAGTAAGCACAGGGAAATATCTGCTTCTAAATCCAAAACGCAGCTATCTAACAGAACGGTTGTCAATGTGTGCACTCAACTTCCAGAGTTAAACCCGTGTGTGGATTCAGCAGTCTGCAAACCCTTTCTCTGCAGAGTCCCAAAACAGGCGTTTTCAGCCCATTAACGGCATATGGAAGAAACAGCAGTAAGCACAGGGAAATATCTGCTTCTAAATCCAAAACGCAGCTATCTAACAGAACGGTTGTCAATGTGTGCACTCAACTTCCAGAGTTAAACCCGTGTGTGGATTCAGCAGTCTGCAAACACTTTCTGTGCAGAGTCCCAAAACAGGCGTTTTCAGCCCATTACCGGCATATGGAAGAAACAGCAGTAAGCACAGGGAAATATCTGCTTCTAAATCCAAAACGCAGCTGTCTAACAGAACGGTTGTCAATGTGTGCACTCAACTTCCAGAGTTAAACCCGTGTGTGGATTCAGCAGTCTGCAAACACTTTCTCTGCAGAGTCCCAAAACAGGCGTTTTCAGCCCATTACCGGCATATGGAAGAAACAGCAGTAAGCACAGGGAAATATCTGCTTCTAAATCCAAAACGCAGCTATCTAACAGAACGGTTGTCAATGTGTGCACTCAACTTCCAGAGTTAAACCCGTGTGTGGATTCAGCAGTCTGCAAACACTTTCTCTGCAGAGTCCCAAAACAGGCGTTTTCAGCCCATTACCGGCATATGGAAGAAACAGCAGTAAGCACAGGGAAATATCTGCTTCTAAATCCAAAACGCAGCTATCTAACAGAACGGTTGTCAATGTGTGCACTCAACTTCCAGAGTTAAACCCGTGTGTGGATTCAGCAGTCTGCAAACCCTTTCTGTGCAGAGTCCCAAAACAGGCGTTTTCAGCCCATTACCGGCATATGGAAGAAACAGCAGTAAGCACAGGGAAATATCTGCTTCTAAATCCAAAACGCAGCTATCTAACAGAACGGTTGTCAATGTGTGCACTCAACTTCCAGAGTTAAACCAGTGTGTGGATTCAGCAGTCTGCAAACACTTTCTCTGCAGAGTCCCAAAACAGGCGTTTTCAGCCCATTACCGGCATATGGAAGAAACAGCAGTAAGCACAGGGAAATATCTGCTTCTAAATCCAAAACGCAGCTATCTAACAGAACGGTTGTCAATGTATGCACTCAACTTCCAGAGTTAAACCCGTGTGTGGATTCAGCAGTCTGCAAACCCTTTCTCTGCAGAGTCCCAAAACAGGCGTTTTCAACCCATTACCGGCATATGGAAGAAACAGCATTAAGCACAGGGAAATATCTGCTTCTAAATCCAAAACGCAGCTATCTAACAGAACGGTTGTCAATGTGTGCACTCAACTTCCAGAGTTAAACCCGTGTGTGGATTCAGCAGTCTGCAAACACTTTCTGTGCAGAGTCTCAAAACAGGACTTTCCGGCCCAGTACCGGCATATATAAGAAAGAGCATTAAGACTGCGTCTAAAACTCAGAAGAAACGTTTCTTTCAAACTGCTCGGCCATGTGTTCTTTGACCTAAGGGAGTTGAATCTATGTTTAGATTCAGCGAGATAGAAACACGTTTATTCTAGGAGCTGTCTTTGGATATTCCAGAATGAATGGGAGTATATGCTGTAAAGAGAAATATCTGTTTCTAAAACCAAAATGGATCTATCTAGCAGAGTGGTTGTGAATGTGTGCCTTCGGCTTAAAGAGGTAAACTGCTCTTCTCATGCAGCACTTTAGAAACCCTTTATATGCAAATTCTCGTACAGACCTTTCCAGCAAAACACCAGCCTATAGGAAATAGCAGTAAGACTGCATCTTTAACATGGAAGAAACTGTTTTCAAACTGCTCTGCTGTGTGTTCATTCATATAAGAGACTTGAATATATGTTCAGATTCAGCTAGTTAGCAACACGTTTCTTCCAGGAGCTGTGTTTGCCTATTCCAGAGTATACTGGAGTATAAGATGTAAAGACAAATGTCTCGTTCCAAAAGAAAAACGGATGATCTAATGGAATGGTTGTCAATGTGTGCATTCAACTTACTGAGCTAAACTGCTGTTTGTATGCAGCAGTTTAGAAAACATTTCTGTGTAGATTCTCAAACAGACATTTCCAGCAAAATACCGGCCTATAAGAAATAGCAGTAAGACTGCGTCTAAAACTCAGAGGGAACGTTTCTTTCAAACTGCTCTGCAGTGTGTTCGTTCACCAAAGGTCGTTGAATCTATGTTTGGATTCAGCGAGTTTGAAACACGTTTATTCTAGGAGCTGCATTTCGATATTCCAGAGTGTATGGGAGTAAATGCTGTAAAGAGAAATATCTGTTTCTAAAACCAAAACGGAGCTATCTAACAGAATGGTTGTGAATGTGTGCATTCAACTTAAAGGGTTAATCTGCTCTTCTTAGGCAGCAGTTTAGAAACCCTTTATATGCAAATTCTAAAATCAACATTTGCAGCAAAACACCAGCCTAAAAGAAGTAGCAGTAAGACTGCATCTATAACATAGAAGAAACGTTTTCTTCAAAATGCTCTGCTCTGTGTTCATTCACCTAAGAGTCTTGAGTATATGTTCAGATTCAGCGAGTAAGAAACACGTTTCTTCCAGGAGCTGCATTTGCATATTCCAGAGTGTACTGGAGTATAAGGTTTAAAGTGAAATATCTGGTTCTAAAACAAACACGGAGCCATCTAACAGAATGGTTGTCACTGTGTGCATTCAGCTTATTGAGATAAACTGTTGTTTCTATGCAGCAGTTTAGAAAAGATTTTTGTGCAGATTCTAAAACAGACATTCCCAGCAAAATACCGGCCTCTAAGAAATAGCAATAAGACTGCGTCTAAAACTCAAATAAAACGTTTCTTTCAAACTGCTGTGCTGTGTGTTCGTTCACCTAAGGGAGTTGAATCTATGTTTAGATTCAGCGACTTAGAAACACGTCTATTCTGGGAGCTGCGTTTGGCTATTCCAGAATGAATGGGAGTATATGCTGTAACTAGAAACACAGGCTTCTAAAACCAAAACGGAGCTAGCTAACAGAATGATTGTGAATGAGGGCATTCAACTTAACGAATTAAACTGCTCCACTTAAGCAGCAGTTTACAAACCATTTATATGGAAATTCTAAAACCAACATTTCCAGGAAAACACCAGCCTAAAAGTAATAGCAGTAACAGTGCATCTATAACATGGAAGAAATGTTTTTTTCAAACTCCTCTGCTGTGTGTTCATTCACCTAAGAGACTTCAATATATGCTCAGAATCAGCGAGTTACAAACACGTTTCTTCCAGGAGCTGCGTATGCATATATCAGAGTGTACTGGGGTACAAGATGTAAAGAGAAATATCTGATTATACTTCGAAACCCGTTTCTTTTAGGAGCTGCGTTTGGATATTCCAGAGTGAATGAGAGTATATGCTGTAAAGAGAAATAAATGCTTCTAAAACCAAAAGGCAGCTATCTAACTGAATGGTTGACAATGCGTGCACTCAACTTCCAGAGATAAAACCGTGTATGGATTCAGCAGTCTGCAAACACTTTCTGTGCAGAGTCCCAAAACAGGCGTTTTCAGCCCAATACCGGCATATGGAAGAAACAGCAGTAAGCACAGGGAAATATCTGCTTCTAAATCCAAAACGCAGCTATCTAACAGAACGGTTGTCAGTGTGTGCACTCAACTTCCAGAGTTAAACCCGTGTGTGGATTCAGCAGTCTGCAAACACTTTCTCTGCAGAGTCCCAAAACAGGCGTTTTCAGCCCATTACCGGCATATGGAAGAAACAGCAGTAAGCACAGGGAAATATCTGCTTCTAAATCCAAAACGCAGCTATCTAACAGAACGGTTGTCAATGTGTGCACTCAACTTCCAGAGTTAAACCCGTGTGTGGATTCAGCAGTCTGCAAACACTTTCTCTGCAGAGTCCCAAAACAGGCATTTTCAGCCCATTACCGGCATATGGAAGAAACAGCAGTAAGCACAGGGAAATATCTGCTTCTAAATCCAAAACGCAGCTATCTAACAGAACGGTTGTCAATGTGTGCACTCAACTTCCAGAGCTAAAACCGTGTGTGGATTCAGCAGTCTGCAAACACTTTCTCTGCAGAGTCCCAAAACAGGCGTTTTCAGCCCATTACCGGCATATGGAAGAAACAGCAGTAAGCACAGGGAAATATCTGCTTCTAAATCCAAAACGCAGCTATCTAACAGAACGGTTGTCAATGTGTGCACTCAACTTCCAGAGTTAAACCCGTGTGTGGATTCAGCAGTCTGCAAACCCTTTCTGTGCAGAGTCCCAAAACAGGCGTTTTCAGCCCATTACCGGCATATGGAAGAAACAGCAGTAAGCACAGGGAAATATCTGCTTCTAAATCCAAAACGCAGCTATCTAACAGAACGGTTGTCAATGTGTGCACTCAACTTCCAGAGTTAAACCCGGGTGTGGATTCAGCAGTCCGCAAACACTTTCTCTGCAGAGTCCCAAAACAGGCGTTTTCAGCCCATTACCGGCATATGGAAGAAACAGCAGTAAGCACAGGGAAATATCTGCTTCTAAATCCAAAACGCAGCTTTCTAACAGAACGGTTCTCAATGTGTGCACTCAACTTCCAGAGTTAAACCCGTGTGTGGATTCAGCAGTCTGCAAACCCTTTCTCTGCAGAGTCCCAAAACAGGCGTTTTCAGCCCATTACCGGCATATGGAAGAAACAGCAGTAAGCACAGGGAAATATCTGCTTCTAAATCCAAAACGCAGCTATCTAACAAAACGGTTGTCAATGTGTGCACTCAACTTCCAGAGTTAAACCCGTGTGTGGATTCAGCAGTCTGCAAACCCTTTCTCTGCAGAGTCCCAAAACAGGCGTTTTCAGCCCTTTACCGGCATATGGAAGAAACAGCAGTAAGCACAGGGAAATATCTGCTTCTAAATCCAAAACGCAGCTATCTAACAGAACGGTTGTCAATGTGTGCACTCAACTTCCAGAGTTAAACCCGTGTGTGGATTCAGCAGTCTGCAAACCCTTTCTGTGCAGAGTCCCAAAACAGGCGTTTTCAGCCCATTACCGGCATATGGAAGAAACAGCAGTAAGCACAGGGAAATATCTGCTTCTAAATCCAAAACGCAGCTATCTAACAGAACGGTTGTCAATGTGTGCACTCAACTTCCAGAGTTAAACCCGTGTGTGGATTCAGCAGTCTGCAAACGCTTTCTGTGCAGAGTCCCAAAACAGGCGTTTTCAGCCCATTACCGGCATATGGAAGAAACAGCAGTAAGCACAGGGAAATATCTGCTTCTAAATCCAAAACGCAGCTATCTAACAGAACGGTTGTCAATGTGTGCACTCAACTTCCAGAGTTAAACCCGTGTGTGGATTCAGCAGTCTGCAAACACTTTCTCTGCAGAGTCCCAAAACAGGCGTTTTCAGCCCATTACCGGCATATGGAAGAAACAGCAGTAAGCACAGGGAAATATCTGCTTCTAAATCCAAAACGCAGCTATCTAACAGAACGGTTGTCAATGTGTGCACTCAACTTCCAGAGTTAAACCCGTGTGTGGATTCAGCAGTCTGCAAACCCTTTCTCTGCAGAGTCCCAAAACAGGCGTTTTCAGCCCATTACCGGCATATGGAAGAAACAGCAGTAAGCACAGGGAAATATCTGCTTCTAAATCCAAAACGCAGCTATCTAACAGAACGGTTGTCAATGTGTGCACTCAACTTCCAGAGTTAAACCCGTGTGTGGATTCAGCAGTCTGCAAACCCTTTCTGTGCAGAGTCCCAAAACAGGCGTTTTCAGCCCATTACCGGCATATGGAAGAAACAGCAGTAAGCACAGGGAAATATCTGCTTCTAAATCCAAAACGCAGCTATCTAACAGAACGGTTGTCAATGTGTGCACTCAACTTCCAGAGTTAAACCCGTGTGTGGATTCAGCAGTCCGCAAACACTTTCTCTGCAGAGTCCCAAAACAGGCGTTTTCAGCCCTTTACCGGCATATGGAAGAAACAGCAGTAAGCACAGGGAAATATCTGCTTCTAAATCCAAAACGCAGCTATCTAACAGAGCGGTTGTCAATGTGTGCACTCAACTTCCAGAGTTAAACCCGTGTGTGGATTCAGCAGTCTGCAAACACTTTCTCTGCAGAGTCCCAAAACAGGCGTTTTCAGCCCATTACCGGCATATGGAAGAAACAGCAGTAAGCACAGGGAAATATCTGCTTCTAAATCCAAAACGCAGCTTTCTAACAGAACGGTTCTCAATGTGTGCACTCAACTTCCAGAGTTAAACCCGTGTGTGGATTCAGCAGTCTGCAAACCCTTTCTCTGCAGAGTCCCAAAACAGGCGTTTTCAGCCCATTACCGGCATATGGAAGAAACAGCAGTAAGCACAGGGAAATATCTGCTTCTAAATCCAAAACGCAGCTATCCAACAAAACGGTTGTCAATGTGTGCACTCAACTTCCAGAGTTAAACCCGTGTGTGGATTCAGCAGTCTGCAAACCCTTTCTCTGCAGAGTCCCAAAACAGGCGTTTTCAGCCCTTTACCGGCATATGGAAGAAACAGCAGTAAGCACAGGGAAATATCTGCTTCTAAATCCAAAACGCAGCTATCTAACAGAACGGTTGTCAATGTGTGCACTCAACTTCCAGAGTTAAACCCGTGTGTGGATTCAGCAGTCTGCAAACCCTTTCTCTGCAGAGTCCCAAAACAGGCGTTTTCAGCCCATTACCGGCATATGGAAGAAACAGCAGTAAGCACAGGGAAATATCTGCTTCTAAATCCAAAACGCAGCTATCTAACAGAACGGTTGTCAATGTGTGCACTCAACTTCCAGAGTTAAACCCGTGTGTGGATTCAGCAGTCTGCAAACGCTTTCTGTGCAGAGTCCCAAAACAGGCGTTTTCAGCCCATTACCGGCATATGGAAGAAACAGCAGTAAGCACAGGGAAATATCTGCTTCTAAATCCAAAACGCAGCTATCTAACAGAACGGTTGTCAATGTGTGCACTCAACTTCCAGAGTTAAACCCGTGTGTGGATTCAGCAGTCTGCAAACACTTTCTCTGCAGAGTCCCAAAACAGGCGTTTTCAGCCCATTACCGGCATATGGAAGAAACAGCAGTAAGCACAGGGAAATATCTGCTTCTAAATCCAAAACGCAGCTATCTAACAGAACGGTTGTCAATGTGTGCACTCAACTTCCAGAGTTAAACCCGTGTGTGGATTCAGCAGTCTGCAAACCCTTTCTCTGCAGAGTCCCAAAACAGGCGTTTTCAGCCCATTACCGGCATATGGAAGAAACAGCAGTAAGCACAGGGAAATATCTGCTTCTAAATCCAAAACGCAGCTATCTAACAGAACGGTTGTCAATGTGTGCACTCAACTTCCAGAGTTAAACCCGTGTGTGGATTCAGCAGTCTGCAAACCCTTTCTGTGCAGAGTCCCAAAACAGGCGTTTTCAGCCCATTACCGGCATATGGAAGAAACAGCAGTAAGCACAGGGAAATATCTGCTTCTAAATCCAAAACGCAGCTATCTAACAGAACGGTTGTCAATGTGTGCACTCAACTTGCAGAGTTAAACCCGTGTGTGGATTCAGCAGTCTGCAAACCCTTTCTCTGCAGAGTCCCAAAACAGGCGTTTTCAGCCCATTACCGGCATATGGAAGAAACAGCAGTAAGCACAGGGAAATATCTGCTTCTAAATCCAAAACGCAGCTATCTAACAGAACGGTTGTCAATGTGTGCGCTCCACTTCCAGAGTTAAACCCGTGTGTGGATTCAGCAGTCTGCAAACACTTTCTCTGCAGAGTCCCAAAACAGGCGTTTTCAGCCCATTACCGGCATAGGGAAGAAACAGCAGTAAGCACAGGGAAATATCTGCTTCTAAATCCAAAACGCAGCTATCTAACAGAACGGTTGTCAATGTGTGCACTCAACTTCCAGAGTTAAACCCGTGTGTGGATTCAGCAGTCTGCAAACCCTTTCTGTGCAGAGTCCCAAAACAGGCGTTTTCAGCCCATTACCGGCATATGGAAGAAACAGCAGTAAGCACAGGGAAATATCTGCTTCTAAATCCAAAACGCAGCTATCTAACAGAACGGTTGTCAATGTGTGCACTCAACTTCCAGAGTTAAACCCGTGTGTGGATTCAGCAGTCTGCAAACCCTTTCTGTGCAGAGTCCCAAAACAGGCGTTTTCAGCCCATTACCGGCATATAGAAGAAACAGCAGTAAGCACAGGGAAATATCTGCTTCTAAATCCAAAACGCAGCTATCTAACAGAACGGTTGTCAATGTGTGCACTCAACTTCCAGAGTTAAACCCGTGTGTGGATTCAGCAGTCTGCAAACACTTTCTCTGCAGAGTCCCAAAACAGGCGTTTTCAGCCCATTACCGGCATATGGAAGAAACAGCAGTAAGCACAGGGAAATATCTGCTTCTAAATCCAAAACGCAGCTATCTAACAGAACGGTTGTCAATGTGTGCACTCAACTTCCAGAGTTAAACCCGTGTGTGGATTCAGCAGTCTGCAAACACTTTCTCTGCAGAGTCCCAAAACAGGCGTTTTCAGCCCATTACCGGCATATGGAAGAAACAGCAGTAAGCACAGGGAAATATCTGCTTCTAAATCCAAAACGCAGCTATCTAACAGAACGGTTGTCAATGTGTGCACTCAACTTCCAGAGTTAAACCCGTGTGTGGATTCAGCAGTCTGCAAACACTTTCTCTGCAGAGTCCCAAAACAGGCGTTTTCAGCCCATTACCGGCATATGGAAGAAACAGCAGTAAGCACAGGGAAATATCTGCTTCTAAATCCAAAACGCAGCTATCTAACAGAACGGTTGTCAATGTGTGCACTCAACTTCCAGAGTTAAACCCGTGTGTGGATTCAGCAGTCTGCAAACACTTTCTCTGCAGAGTCCCAAAACAGGCGTTTTCAGCCCATTACCGGCATATGGAAGAAACAGCAGTAAGCACAGGGAAATATCTGCTTCTAAATCCAAAACGCAGCTATCTAACAGAACGGTTGTCAATGTGTGCACTCAACTTCCAGAGTTAAACCCGTGTGTGGATTCAGCAGTCTGCAAACACTTTCTCTGCAGAGTCCCAAAACAGGCGTTTTCAGCCCATTACCGGCATATGGAAGAAACAGCAGTAAGCACAGGGAAATATCTGCTTCTAAATCCAAAACGCAGCTATCTAACAGAACGGTTGTCAATGTGTGCACTCAACTTCCAGAGTTAAACCCGTGTGTGGATTCAGCAGTCTGCAAACACTTTCTCTGCAGAGTCCCAAAACAGGCGTTTTCAGCCCATTACCGGCATATGGAAGAAACAGCAGTAAGCACAGGGAAATATCTGCTTCTAAATCCAAAACGCAGCTATCTAACAGAACGGTTGTCAATGTGTGCACTCAACTTCCAGAGTTAAACCCGTGTGTGGATTCAGCAGTCTGCAAACCCTTTCTGTGCAGAGTCCCAAAACAGGCGTTTTCAGCCCATTACCGGCATATGGAAGAAACAGCAGTAAGCACAGGGAAATATCTGCTTCTAAATCCAAAACGCAGCTATCTAACAGAACGGTTGTCAATGTGTGCACTCAACTTCCAGAGTTAAACCAGTGTGTGGATTCAGCAGTCTGCAAACACTTTCTCTGCAGAGTCCCAAAACAGGCGTTTTCAGCCCATTACCGGCATATGGAAGAAACAGCAGTAAGCACAGGGAAATATCTGCTTCTAAATCCAAAACGCAGCTATCTAACAGAACGGTTGTCAATGTATGCACTCAACTTCCAGAGTTAAACCCGTGTGTGGATTCAGCAGTCTGCAAACCCTTTCTCTGCAGAGTCCCAAAACAGGCGTTTTCAACCCATTACCGGCATATGGAAGAAACAGCATTAAGCACAGGGAAATATCTGCTTCTAAATCCAAAACGCAGCTATCTAACAGAACGGTTGTCAATGTGTGCACTCAACTTCCAGAATTAAACCCGTGTGTGGATTCAGCAGTCTGCAAACACTTTCTGTGCAGAGTCTCAAAACAGGACTTTCCGGCCCAGTACCGGCATATATAAGAAAGAGCATTAAGACTGCGTCTAAAACTCAGAAGAAACGTTTCTTTCAAACTGCTCGGCCATGTGTTCTTTGACCTAAGGGAGTTGAATCTATGTTTAGATTCAGCGAGATAGAAACACGTTTATTCTAGGAGCTGTCTTTGGATATTCCAGAATGAATGGGAGTATATGCTGTAAAGAGAAATATCTGTTTCTAAAACCAAAATGGATCTATCTAGCAGAGTGGTTGTGAATGTGTGCCTTCGGCTTAAAGAGGTAAACTGCTCTTCTCATGCAGCACTTTAGAAACCCTTTATATGCAAATTCTCGTACAGACCTTTCCAGCAAAACACCAGCCTATAGGAAATAGCAGTAAGACTGCATCTTTAACATGGAAGAAACTGTTTTCAAACTGCTCTGCTGTGTGTTCATTCATATAAGAGACTTGAATATATGTTCAGATTCAGCTAGTTAGCAACACGTTTCTTCCAGGAGCTGTGTTTGCCTATTCCAGAGTATACTGGAGTATAAGATGTAAAGACAAATGTCTCGTTCCAAAAGAAAAACGGATGATCTAATGGAATGGTTGTCAATGTGTGCATTCAACTTACTGAGCTAAACTGCTGTTTGTATGCAGCAGTTTAGAAAACATTTCTGTGTAGATTCTCAAACAGACATTTCCAGCAAAATACCGGCCTATAAGAAATAGCAGTAAGACTGCGTCTAAAACTCAGAGGGAACGTTTCTTTCAAACTGCTCTGCAGTGTGTTCGTTCACCAAAGGTCGTTGAATCTATGTTTGGATTCAGCGAGTTTGAAACACGTTTATTCTAGGAGCTGCATTTCGATATTCCAGAGTGTATGGGAGTAAATGCTGTAAAGAGAAATATCTGTTTCTAAAACCAAAACGGAGCTATCTAACAGAATGGTTGTGAATGTGTGCATTCAACTTAAAGGGTTAATCTGCTCTTCTTAGGCAGCAGTTTAGAAACCCTTTATATGCAAATTCTAAAATCAACATTTGCAGCAAAACACCAGCCTAAAAGAAGTAGCAGTAAGACTGCATCTATAACATAGAAGAAACGTTTTCTTCAAAATGCTCTGCTCTGTGTTCATTCACCTAAGAGTCTTGAGTATATGTTCAGATTCAGCGAGTAAGAAACACGTTTCTTCCAGGAGCTGCATTTGCATATTCCAGAGTGTACTGGAGTATAAGGTTTAAAGTGAAATATCTGGTTCTAAAACAAACACGGAGCCATCTAACAGAATGGTTGTCACTGTGTGCATTCAGCTTATTGAGATAAACTGTTGTTTCTATGCAGCAGTTTAGAAAAGATTTTTGTGCAGATTCTAAAACAGACATTCCCAGCAAAATACCGGCCTCTAAGAAATAGCAATAAGACTGCGTCTAAAACTCAAATAAAACGTTTCTTTCAAACTGCTGTGCTGTGTGTTCGTTCACCTAAGGGAGTTGAATCTATGTTTAGATTCAGCGACTTAGAAACACGTCTATTCTGGGAGCTGCGTTTGGCTATTCCAGAATGAATGGGAGTATATGCTGTAACTAGAAACACAGGCTTCTAAAACCAAAACGGAGCTAGCTAACAGAATGATTGTGAATGAGGGCATTCAACTTAACGAATTAAACTGCTCCACTTAAGCAGCAGTTTACAAACCATTTATATGGAAATTCTAAAACCAACATTTCCAGGAAAACACCAGCCTAAAAGTAATAGCAGTAACAGTGCATCTATAACATGGAAGAAATGTTTTTTTCAAACTCCTCTGCTGTGTGTTCATTCACCTAAGAGACTTCAATATATGCTCAGAATCAGCGAGTTACAAACACGTTTCTTCCAGGAGCTGCGTATGCATATATCAGAGTGTACTGGGGTACAAGATGTAAAGAGAAATATCTGATTATACTTCGAAACCCGTTTCTTTTAGGAGCTGCGTTTGGATATTCCAGAGTGAATGAGAGTATATGCTGTAAAGAGAAATAAATGCTTCTAAAACCAAAAGGCAGCTATCTAACTGAATGGTTGACAATGCGTGCACTCAACTTCCAGAGATAAAACCGTGTATGGATTCAGCAGTCTGCAAACACTTTCTGTGCAGAGTCCCAAAACAGGCGTTTTCAGCCCAATACCGGCATATGGAAGAAACAGCAGTAAGCACAGGGAAATATCTGCTTCTAAATCCAAAACGCAGCTATCTAACAGAACGGTTGTCAGTGTGTGCACTCAACTTCCAGAGTTAAACCCGTGTGTGGATTCAGCAGTCTGCAAACACTTTCTCTGCAGAGTCCCAAAACAGGCGTTTTCAGCCCATTACCGGCATATGGAAGAAACAGCAGTAAGCACAGGGAAATATCTGCTTCTAAATCCAAAACGCAGCTATCTAACAGAACGGTTGTCAATGTGTGCACTCAACTTCCAGAGTTAAACCCGTGTGTGGATTCAGCAGTCTGCAAACACTTTCTCTGCAGAGTCCCAAAACAGGCATTTTCAGCCCATTACCGGCATATGGAAGAAACAGCAGTAAGCACAGGGAAATATCTGCTTCTAAATCCAAAACGCAGCTATCTAACAGAACGGTTGTCAATGTGTGCACTCAACTTCCAGAGCTAAAACCGTGTGTGGATTCAGCAGTCTGCAAACACTTTCTCTGCAGAGTCCCAAAACAGGCGTTTTCAGCCCATTACCGGCATATGGAAGAAACAGCAGTAAGCACAGGGAAATATCTGCTTCTAAATCCAAAACGCAGCTATCTAACAGAACGGTTGTCAATGTGTGCACTCAACTTCCAGAGTTAAACCCGTGTGTGGATTCAGCAGTCTGCAAACCCTTTCTGTGCAGAGTCCCAAAACAGGCGTTTTCAGCCCATTACCGGCATATGGAAGAAACAGCAGTAAGCACAGGGAAGTATCTGCTTCTAAATCCAAAACGCAGCTATCTAACAGAACGGTTGTCAATGTGTGCACTCAACTTCCAGAGTTAAACCCGTGTGTGGATTCAGCAGTCTGCAAACCCTTTCTGTGCAGAGTCCCAAAACAGGCGTTTTCAGCCCATTACCGGCATATGGAAGAAACAGCAGTAAGCACAGGGAAATATCTGCTTCTAAATCCAAAACGCAGCTATCTAACAGAACGGTTGTCAATGTGTGCACTCAACTTCCAGAGTTAAACCCGGGTGTGGATTCAGCAGTCCGCAAACACTTTCTCTGCAGAGTCCCAAAACAGGCGTTTTCAGCCCTTTACCGGCATATGGAAGAAACAGCAGTAAGCACAGGGAAATATCTGCTTCTAAATCCAAAACGCAGCTATCTAACAGAGCGGTTGTCAATGTGTGCACTCAACTTCCAGAGTTAAACCCGTGTGTGGATTCAGCAGTCTGCAAACACTTTCTCTGCAGAGTCCCAAAACAGGCGTTTTCAGCCCATTACCGGCATATGGAAGAAACAGCAGTAAGCACAGGGAAATATCTGCTTCTAAATCCAAAACGCAGCTTTCTAACAGAACGGTTCTCAATGTGTGCACTCAACTTCCAGAGTTAAACCCGTGTGTGGATTCAGCAGTCTGCAAACCCTTTCTCTGCAGAGTCCCAAAACAGGCGTTTTCAGCCCATTACCGGCATATGGAAGAAACAGCAGTAAGCACAGGGAAATATCTGCTTCTAAATCCAAAACGCAGCTATCTAACAAAACGGTAGTCAATGTGTGCACTCAACTTCCAGAGTTAAACCCGTGTGTGGATTCAGCAGTCTGCAAACCCTTTCTCTGCAGAGTCCCAAAACAGGCGTTTTCAGCCCTTTACCGGCATATGGAAGAAACAGCAGTAAGCACAGGGAAATATCTGCTTCTAAATCCAAAATGCAGCTATCTAACAGAACGGTTGTCAATGTGTGCACTCAACTTCCAGAGTTAAACCCGTGTGTGGATTCAGCAGTCTGCAAACCCTTTCTCTGCAGAGTCCCAAAACAGGCGTTTTCAGCCCATTACCGGCATATGGAAGAAACAGCAGTAAGCACAGGGAAATATCTGCTTCTAAATCCAAAACGCAGCTATCTAACAGAACGGTTGTCAATGTGTGCACTCAACTTCCAGAGTTAAACCCGTGTGTGGATTCAGCAGTCTGCAAACGCTTTCTGTGCAGAGTCCCAAAACAGGCGTTTTCAGCCCATTACCGGCATATGGAAGAAACAGCAGTAAGCACAGGGAAATATCTGCTTCTAAATCCAAAACGCAGCTATCTAACAGAACGGTTGTCAATGTGTGCACTCAACTTCCAGAGTTAAACCCGTGTGTGGATTCAGCAGTCTGCAAACACTTTCTCTGCAGAGTCCCAAAACAGGCGTTTTCAGCCCATTACCGGCATATGGAAGAAACAGCAGTAAGCACAGGGAAATATCTGCTTCTAAATCCAAAAGGCAGCTATCTAACAGAACGGTTGTCAATGTGTGCACTCAACTTCCAGAGTTAAACCCGTGTGTGGATTCAGCAGTCTGCAAACCCTTTCTCTGCAGAGTCCCAAAACAGGCGTTTTCAGCCCATTACCGGCATATGGAAGAAACAGCAGTAAGCACAGGGAAATATCTGCTTCTAAATCCAAAACGCAGCTATCTAACAGAACGGTTGTCAATGTGTGCACTCAACTTCCAGAGTTAAACCCGTGTGTGGATTCAGCAGTCTGCAAACGCTTTCTGTGCAGAGTCCCAAAACAGGCGTTTTCAGCCCATTACCGGCATATGGAAGAAACAGCAGTAAGCACAGGGAAATATCTGCTTCTAAATCCAAAACGCAGCTATCTAACAGAACGGTTGTCAATGTGTGCACTCAACTTCCAGAGTTAAACCCGTGTGTGGATTCAGCAGTCTGCAAACACTTTCTCTGCAGAGTCCCAAAACAGGCGTTTTCAGCCCATTACCGGCATATGGAAGAAACAGCAGTAAGCACAGGGAAATATCTGCTTCTAAATCCAAAAGGCAGCTATCTAACAGAACGGTTGTCAATGTGTGCACTCAACTTCCAGAGTTAAACCCGTGTGTGGATTCAGCAGTCTGCAAACACTTTCTCTGCAGAGTCCCAAAACAGGCGTTTTCAGCCCATTACCGGCATATGGAAGAAACAGCAGTAAGCACAGGGAAATATCTGCTTCTAAATCCAAAACGCAGCTATCTAACAGAACGGTTGTCAATGTGTGCACTCAACTTCCAGAGTTAAACCCGTGTGTGGATTCAGCAGTCTGCAAACACTTTCTCTGCAGAGTCCCAAAACAGGCGTTTTCAGCCCATTACCGGCATATGGAAGAAACAGCAGTAAGCACAGGGAAATATCTGCTTCTAAATCCAAAACGCAGCTATCTAACAGAACGGTTGTCAATGTGTGCACTCAACTTCCAGAGTTAAACCAGTGTGTGGATTCAGCAGTCTGCAAACACATTCTCTGCAGAGTCCCAAAACAGGCGTTTTCAGCCCATTACCGGCATATGGAAGAAACAGCAGTAAGCACAGGGAAATATCTGCTTCTAAATCCAAAACGCAGCTATCTAACAGAACGGTTGTCAATGTGTGCACTCAACTTCCAGAGTTAAACCCGTGTGTGGATTCAGCAGTCCGCAAACACTTTCTCTGCAGAGTCCCAAAACAGGCGTTTTCAGCCCATTACCGGCATATGGAAGAAATAGCAGTAAGCACAGGGAAATATCTGCTTCTAAATCCAAAACGCAGCTATCTAACAGAACGGTTGTCAATGTGTGCACTCAACTTCCAGAGTTAAACCCGTGTGTGGATTCAGCAGTCTGCAAACACTTTCTCTGCAGAGTCCCAAAACAGGCGTTTTCAGCCCATTACCGGCATATGGAAGAAACAGCAGTAAGCACAGGGAAATATCTGCTTCTAAATCCAATACGCAGCTATCTAACAGAACGGTTGTCAATGTGTGCACTCAACTTCCAGAGTTAAACCCGTGTGTGGTTTCAGCAGTCTGCAAACACTTTCTCTGCAGAGTCCCAAAACAGGCGTTTTCAGCCCATTACCGGCATATGGAAGAAACAGCAGTAAGCACAGGGAAATATCTGCTTCTAAATCCAAAACGCAGCTATCTAACAGAACGGTTGTCACTGTGTGCACTCAACTTCCAGAATTAAACCCGTGTGTGGATTCAGCAGTCCGCAAACACTTTCTCTGCAGAGTCCCAAAACAGGCGTTTTCAGCCCATTACCGGCATATGGAAGAAATAGCAGTAAGCACAGGGAAATATCTGCTTCTAAATCCAAAACGCAGCTATCTAACAGAACGGTTGTCAATGTGTGCACTCAACTTCCAGAGTTAAACCCGTGTGTGGATTCAGCAGTCTGCAAACACTTTCTCTGCAGAGTCCCAAAACAGGCGTTTTCAGCCCATTACCGGCATATGGAAGAAACAGCAGTAAGCACAGGGAAATATCTGCTTCTAAATCCAATACGCAGCTATCTAACAGAACGGTTGTCAATGTGTGCACTCAACTTCCAGAGTTAAACCCGTGTGTGGATTCAGCAGTCTGCAAACCCTTTCTGTGCAGAGTCCCAAAACAGGCGTTTTCAGCCCATTACCGGCATATGGAAGAAACAGCAGTAAGCACAGGGAAATATCTGCTTCTAAATCCAAAACGCAGCTATCTAACAGAACGGTTGTCAATGTGTGCACTCAACTTCCAGAGTTAAACCCGTGTGTGGATTCAGCAGTCTGCAAACCCTTTCTGTGCAGAGTCCCAAAACAGGCGTTTTCAGCCCATTACCGGCATATGGAAGAAACAGCAGTAAGCACAGGGAAATATCTGCTTCTAAATCCAAAACGCAGCTATCTAACAGAACGGTTGTCAATGTGTGCACTCAACTTCCAGAGTTAAACCCGTGTGTGGATTCAGCAGTCCGCAAACACTTTCTGTGCAGAGTCCCAAAACAGGCGTTTTCAGCCCATTACCGGCATATAGAAGAAACAGCAGTAAGCAGAGGGAAATATCTGCTTCTAAATCCAAAACGCAGCTATCTAACAGAACGGTTGTCAATGTGTGCACTCAACTTCCAGAGTTAAACCCGTGTGTGGATTCAGCAGTCTGCAAACCCTTTCACTGCAGAGTCCCAAAACAGGCGTTTTCAGCCCATTACCGGCATATGGAAGAAACAGCAGTAAGCACAGGGAAATATCTGCTTCTAAATCCAATACGCAGCTATCTAACAGAACGGTTGTCAATGTGTGCACTCAACTTCCAGAGTTAAACCCGTGTGTGGATTCAGCAGTCTGCAAACACTTTCTCTGCAGAGTCCCAAAACAGGCGTTTTCAGCCCATTACCGGCATATGGAAGAAACAGCAGTAAGCACAGGGAAATATCTGCTTCTAAATCCAAAACGCAGCTATCTAACAGAACGGTTGTCAATGTGTGCACTCAACTTCCAGAGTTAAACCCGTGTGTGGATTCAGCAGTCTGCAAACCCTTTCTCTGCAGAGTCCCAAAACAGGCGTTTTCAGCCCATTACCGGCATATGGAAGAAACAGCAGTAAGCACAGGGAAATATCTCCTTCTAAATCCAAAACGCAGCTATCTAACAGAACGGTTGTCAATGTGTGCACTCAACTTCCAGAGTTAAACCCGTGTGTGGATTCAGCAGTCTGCAAACCCTTTCTGTGCAGAGTCCCAAAACAGGCGTTTTCAGCCCATTACCGGCATATGGAAGAAACAGCAGTAAGCACAGGGAAATATCTGCTTCTAAATCCAAAACGCAGCTATCTAACAGAACGGTTGTCAATGTGTGCACTCAACTTCCAGAGTTAAACCCGTGTGTGGATTCAGCAGTCTGCAAACCCTTTCTGTGCAGAGTCCCAAAACAGGCGTTTTCAGCCCATTACCGGCATATGGAAGAAACAGCAGTAAGCACAGGGAAATATCTGCTTCTAAATCCAAAACGCAGCTATCTAACAGAACGGTTCTCAATGTGTGCACTCAACTTCCAGAGTTAAACCCGTGTGTGGATTCAGCAGTCTGCAAACACTTTCTCTGCAGAGTCCCAAAACAGGCGTTTTCAGCCCATTACCGGCATATGGAAGAAACAGCAGTAAGCACAGGGAAATATCTGCTTCTAAATCCAAAACGCAGCTATCTAACAGAACGGTTGTCAATGTGTGCACTCAACTTCCAGAGTTAAACCCGTGTGTGGATTCAGCAGTCTGCAAACACTTTCTGTGCAGAGTCCCAAAACAGGCGTTTTCAGCCCATTACCGGCATATGGAAGAAACAGCAGTAAGCACAGGGAAATATCTGCTTCTAAATCCAAAACGCAGCTATCTAACAGAACGGTTGTCAATGTGTGCACTCAACTTCCAGAGTTAAACCAGTGCGTGGATTCAGCAGTCTGCAAACACATTCTCTGCAGAGTCCCAAAACAGGCGTTTTCAGCCCATTACCGGCATATGGAAGAAACAGCAGTAAGCACAGGGAAATATCTACTTCTAAATCCAAAACGCAGCTATCTAACAGAACGGTTGTCAATGTGTGCACTCAACTTCCAGAGTTAAACCCGTGTGTGGATTCAGCAGTCCGCAAACACTTTCTCTGCAGAGTCCCAAAACAGGCGTTTTCAGCCCATTACCGGCATATGGAAGAAATAGCAGTAAGCACAGGGAAATATCTGCTTCTAAATCCAAAACGCAGCTATCTAACAGAACGGTTGTCAATGTGTGCACTCAACTTCCAGAGTTAAACCCGTGTGTCGATTCAGCAGTCTGCAAACACTTTCTCTGCAGTGTCCCAAAACAGGCGTTTTCAGCCCATTACCGGCATATGGAAGAAACAGCAGTAAGCACAGGGAAATATCTGCTTCTAAATCCAATACGCAGCTATCTAACAGAACGGTTGTCAATGTGTGCACTCAACTTCCAGAGTTAAACCCGTGTGTGGATTCAGCAGTCTGCAAACCCTTTCTGTGCAGAGTCCCAAAACAGGCGTTTTCAGCCCATTACCGGCATATGGAAGAAACAGCAGTAAGCACAGGGAAATATCTGCTTCTAAATCCAAAACGCAGCTATCTAACAGAACGGTTGTCAATGTGTGCACTCAACTTCCAGAGTTAAACCCGTGTGTGGATTCAGCAGTCTGCAAACACTTTCTCTGCAGAGTCCCAAAACAGGCGTTTTCAGCCCTTTACCAGCATATGGAAGAAACAGCAGTAAGCCCAGGGAAATATCTGCTTCTAAATCCAAAACGCAGCTATCTAACAGAACGGTTGTCAATGTGTGCACTCAACTTCCAGAGTTAAACCCGTGTGTGGATTCAGCAGTCTGCAAACACTTTCTCTGCAGAGTCCCAAAACAGGCGTTTTCAGCCCATTACCGGCATATGGAAGAAACAGCAGTAAGCACAGGGAAATATCTGCTTCTAAATCCAAAACGCAGCTATCTAACAGAACGGTTGTCAATGTGTGCACTCAACTTCCAGAGTTAAACCCGTGTGTGGATTCAGCAGTCTGCAAACACTTTCTCTGCAGAGTCCCAAAACAGGCGTTTTCAGCCCATTACCGGCATATGGAAGAAACAGCAGTAAGCACAGGGAAATATCTGCTTCTAAATCCAAAACGCAGCTATCTAACAGAACGGTTGTCAATGTGTGCACTCAACTTCCAGAGTTAAACCCGTGTGTGGATTCAGCAGTCTGCAAACACTTTCTCTGCAGAGTCCCAAAACAGGCGTTTTCAGCCCATTACCGGCATATGGAAGAAACAGCAGTAAGCACAGAGAAATATCTGCTTCTAAATCCAAAACGCAGCTATCTAACAGAACGGTTGTCAATGTGTGCACTCAACTTCCAGAGTTAAACCCGTGTGTGGATTCAGCAGTCTGCAAACCCTTTCTGTGCAGAGTCCCAAAACAGGCGTTTTCAGCCCATTACCGGCATATGGAAGAAACAGCAGTAAGCACAGGGAAATATCTGCTTCTAAATCCAAAACGCAGCTATCTAACAGAACGGTTGTCAATGTGTGCACTCAACTTCCAGAGTTAAACCCGTGTGTGGATTCAGCAGTCTGCAAACACTTTCTCTGCAGAGTCCCAAAACAGGCGTTTTCAGCCCATTACCGGCATATGGAAGAAACAGCAGTAAGCACAGGGAAATATCTGCTTCTAAATCCAATACGCAGCTATCTAACAGAACGGTTGTCAATGTATGCACTCAACTTCCAGAGTTAAACCCGTGTGTGGATTCAGCAGTCTGCAAACCCTTTCTGTGCAGAGTCCCAAAACAGGCGTTTTCAGCCCATTACCGGCATATGGAAGAAACAGCAGTAAGCACAGGGAAATATCTGCTTCTAAATCCAAAACGCAGCTATCTAACAGAACGGTTGTCAATGTGTGCACTCAACTTCCAGAGTTAAACCCGTGTGTGGATTCAGCAGTCTGCAAACCCTTTCTCTGCAGAGTCCCAAAACAGGCGTTTTCAGCCCATTACCGGCATATGGAAGAAACAGCAGTAAGCACAGGGAAATATCTGCTTCTAAATCCAAAACGCAGCTATCTAACAGAACGGTTGTCAATGTGTGCACTCAACTTCCAGAGTTAAACCCGTGTGTGGATTCAGCAGTCTGCAAACCCTTTCTGTGCAGAGTCCCAAAACAGGCGTTTTCAGCCCATTACCGGCATATAGAAGAAACAGCAGTAAGCAGAGGGAAATATCTGCTTCTAAATCCAAAACGCAGCTATCTAACAGAACGGTTGTCAATGTGTGCACTCAACTTCCAGAGTTAAACCCGTGTGTGGATTCAGCAGTCTGCAAACCCTTTCACTGCAGAGTCCCAAAACAGGCGTTTTCAGCCCATTACCGGCATATGGAAGAAACAGCAGTAAGCACAGGGAAATATCTGCTTCTAAATCCAAAACGCAGCTATCTAACAGAACGGTTGTCAATGTGTGCACTCAACTTCCAGAGTTAAACCCGTGTGTGGATTCAGCAGTCTGCAAACACTTTCTCTGCAGAGTCCCAAAACAGGCGTTTTCAGCCCATTACCGGCATATGGAAGAAACAGCAGTAAGCACAGGGAAATATCTGCTTCTAAATCCAAAACGTAGCTATCTAACAGAACGGTTGTCAATGTGTGCACTCAACTTCCAGAGTTAAACCCGTGTGTGGATTCAGCAGTCTGCAAACCCTTTCTCTGCAGAGTCCCAAAACAGGCGTTTTCAGCCCATTACCGGCATATGGAAGAAACAGCAGTAAGCACAGGGAAATATCTCCTTCTACATCCAAAACGCAGCTATCTAACAGAACGGTTGTCAATGTGTGCACTCAACTTCCAGAGTTAAACCCGTGTGTGGATTCAGCAGTCTGCAAACACTTTCTCTGCAGAGTCCCAAAACAGGCGTTTTCAGCCCATTACCGGCATATGGAAGAAACAGCAGTAAGCACAGGGAAATATCTGCTTCTACATCCAAAACGCAGCTATCTAACAGAACGGTTGTCAATGTGTGCACTCAACTTCCAGAGTTAAACCCGTGTGTGGATTCAGCAGTCTGCAAACCCTTTCTGTGCAGAGTCCCAAAACAGGCGTTTTCAGCCCATTACCGGCATATGGAAGAAACAGCAGTAAGCACAGGGAAATATCTGCTTCTAAATCCAAAACGCAGCTATCTAACAGAACGGTTGTCTATGTGTGCACTCAACTTCCAGAGTTAAACCCGTATGTGGATTCAGCAGTCTGCAAACACTTTCTCTGCAGAGTCCCAAAACAGGCGTTTTCAGCCCATTACCGGCATATGGAAGAAACAGCAGTAAGCACAGGGAAATATCTGCTTCTAAATCCAAAACGCAGCTATCTAACAGAACGGTTGTCAATGTGTGCACTCAACTTCCAGAGTTAAACCCGTGTGTGGATTCAGCAGTCTGCAAACACTTTCTCTGCAGAGTCCCAAAACAGGCGTTTTCAGCCCATTACCGGCATATGGAAGAAACAGCAGTAAGCACAGGGAAATATCTGCTTCTAAATCCAAAACGCAGCTATCTAACAGAACGGTTGTCAATGTGTGCACTCAACTTCCAGAGTTAAACCCGTGTGTGGATTCAGCAGTCTGCAAACCCTTTCTGTGCAGAGTCCCAAAACAGGCGTTTTCAGCCCATTACCGGCATATGGAAGAAACAGCAGTAAGCACAGGGAAATATCTGCTTCTAAATCCAAAACGCAGCTATCTAACAGAACGGTTGTCAATGTGTGCACTCAACTTCCAGAGTTAAACCCGTGTGTGGATTCAGCAGTCTGCAAACACTTTCTCTGCAGAGTCCCAAAACAGGCGTTTTCAGCCCTTTACCAGCATATGGAAGAAACAGCAGTAAGCCCAGGGAAATATCTGCTTCTAAATCCAAAACGCAGCTATCTAACAGAACGGTTGTCAATGTCTGCACTCAACTTCCAGAGTTAAACCCGTGTGTGGATTCAGCAGTCTGCAAACACTTTCTCTGCAGAGTCCCAAAACAGGCGTTTTCAGCCCATTACCGGCATATGGAAGAAACAGCAGTAAGCACAGGGAAATATCTGCTTCTAAATCCAATACGCAGCTATCTAACAGAACGGTTGTCAATGTGTGCACTCAACTTCCAGAGTTAAACCCGTGTGTGGATTCAGCAGTCTGCAAACCCTTTCTGTGCAGAGTCCCAAAACAGGCGTTTTCAGCCCATTACCGGCATATGGAAGAAACAGCAGTAAGCACAGGGAAATATCTGCTTCTAAATCCAAAACGCAGCTATCTAACAGAACGGTTGTCAATGTGTGCACTCAACTTCCAGAGTTAAACCCGTGTGTGGATTCAGCAGTCTGCAAACCCTTTCTCTGCAGAGTCCCAAAACAGGCGTTTTCAGCCCATTACCGGCATATGGAAGAAACAGCAGTAAGCACAGGGAAATATCTGCTTCTAAATCCAAAACGCAGCTATCTAACAGAACGGTTGTCAATGTGTGCACTCAACTTCCAGAGTTAAACCCGTGTGTGGATTCAGCAGTCTGCAAACGCTTTCTGTGCAGAGTCCCAAAACAGGCGTTTTCAGCCCATTACCGGCATATGGAAGAAACAGCAGTAAGCACAGGGAAATATCTGCTTCTAAATCCAAAACGCAGCTATCTAACAGAACGGTTGTCAATGTGTGCACTCAACTTCCAGAGTTAAACCCGTGTGTGGATTCAGCAGTCTGCAAACACTTTCTCTGCAGAGTCCCAAAACAGGCGTTTTCAGCCCATTACCGGCATATGGAAGAAACAGCAGTAAGCACAGGGAAATATCTGCTTCTAAATCCAAAAGGCAGCTATCTAACAGAACGGTTGTCAATGTGTGCACTCAACTTCCAGAGTTAAACCCGTGTGTGGATTCAGCAGTCTGCAAACACTTTCTCTGCAGAGTCCCAAAACAGGCGTTTTCAGCCCATTACCGGCATATGGAAGAAACAGCAGTAAGCACAGGGAAATATCTGCTTCTAAATCCAAAACGCAGCTATCTAACAGAACGGTTGTCAATGTGTGCACTCAACTTCCAGAGTTAAACCCGTGTGTGGATTCAGCAGTCCGCAAACACTTTCTCTGCAGAGTCCCAAAACAGGCGTTTTCAGCCCATTACCGGCATATGGAAGAAACAGCAGTAAGCACAGGGAAATATCTGCTTCTAAATCCAAAACGCAGCTATCTAACAGAACGGTTGTCAATGTGTGCACTCAACTTCCAGAGTTAAACCAGTGTGTGGATTCAGCAGTCTGCAAACACATTCTCTGCAGAGTCCCAAAACAGGCGTTTTCAGCCCATTACCGGCATATGGAAGAAACAGCAGTAAGCACAGGGAAATATCTGCTTCTAAATCCAAAACGCAGCTATCTAACAGAACGGTTGTCAATGTGTGCACTCAACTTCCAGAGTTAAACCCGTGTGTGGATTCAGCAGTCCGCAAACACTTTCTCTGCAGAGTCCCAAAACAGGCGTTTTCAGCCCATTACCGGCATATGGAAGAAATAGCAGTAAGCACAGGGAAATATCTGCTTCTAAATCCAAAACGCAGCTATCTAACAGAACGGTTGTCAATGTGTGCACTCAACTTCCAGAGTTAAACCCGTGTGTGGATTCAGCAGTCTGCAAACACTTTCTCTGCAGAGTCCCAAAACAGGCGTTTTCAGCCCATTACCGGCATATGGAAGAAACAGCAGTAAGCACAGGGAAATATCTGCTTCTAAATCCAATACGCAGCTATCTAACAGAACGGTTGTCAATGTGTGCACTCAACTTCCAGAGTTAAACCCGTGTGTGGTTTCAGCAGTCTGCAAACAGTTTCTCTGCAGAGTCCCAAAACAGGCGTTTTCAGCCCATTACCGGCATATGGAAGAAACAGCAGTAAGCACAGGGAAATATCTGCTTCTAAATCCAAAACGCAGCTATCTAACAGAACGGTTGTCACTGTGTGCACTCAACTTCCAGAGTTAAACCCGTGTGTGGATTCAGCAGTCCGCAAACACTTTCTCTGCAGAGTCCCAAAACAGGCGTTTTCAGCCCATTACCGGCATATGGAAGAAATAGCAGTAAGCACAGGGAAATATCTGCTTCTAAATCCAAAACGCAGCTATCTAACAGAACGGTTGTCAATGTGTGCACTCAACTTCCAGAGTTAAACCCGTGTGTGGATTCAGCAGTCTGCAAACACTTTCTCTGCAGAGTCCCAAAACAGGCGTTTTCAGCCCATTACCGGCATATGGAAGAAACAGCAGTAAGCACAGGGAAATATCTGCTTCTAAATCCAATACGCAGCTATCTAACAGAACGGTTGTCAATGTGTGCACTCAACTTCCAGAGTTAAACCCGTGTGTGGATTCAGCAGTCTGCAAACCCTTTCTGTGCAGAGTCCCAAAACAGGCGTTTTCAGCCCATTACCGGCATATGGAAGAAACAGCAGTAAGCACAGGGAAATATCTGCTTCTAAATCCAAAACGCAGCTATCTAACAGAACGGTTGTCAATGTGTGCACTCAACTTCCAGAGTTAAACCCGTGTGTGGATTCAGCAGTCTGCAAACCCTTTCTCTGCAGAGTCCCAAAACAGGCGTTTTCAGCCCATTACCGGCATATGGAAGAAACAGCAGTAAGCACAGGGAAATATCTGCTTCTAAATCCAAAACGCAGCTATCTAACAGAACGGTTGTCAATGTGTGCACTCAACTTCCAGAGTTAAACCCGTGTGTGGATTCAGCAGTCCGCAAACACTTTCTGTGCAGAGTCCCAAAACAGGCGTTTTCAGCCCATTACCGGCATATAGAAGAAACAGCAGTAAGCAGAGGGAAATATCTGCTTCTAAATCCAAAACGCAGCTATCTAACAGAACGGTTGTCAATGTGTGCACTCAACTTCCAGAGTTAAACCCGTGTGTGGATTCAGCAGTCTGCAAACCCTTTCACTGCAGAGTCCCAAAACAGGCGTTTTCAGCCCATTACCGGCATATGGAAGAAACAGCAGTAAGCACAGGGAAATATCTGCTTCTAAATCCAATACGCAGCTATCTAACAGAACGGTTGTCAATGTGTGCACTCAACTTCCAGAGTTAAACCCGTGTGTGGATTCAGCAGTCTGCAAACACTTTCTCTGCAGAGTCCCAAAACAGGCGTTTTCAGCCCATTACCGGCATATGGAAGAAACAGCAGTAAGCACAGGGAAATATCTGCTTCTAAATCCAAAACGCAGCTATCTAACAGAACGGTTGTCAATGTGTGCACTCAACTTCCAGAGTTAAACCCGTGTGTGGATTCAGCAGTCTGCAAACCCTTTCTCTGCAGAGTCCCAAAACAGGCGTTTTCAGCCCATTACCGGCATATGGAAGAAACAGCAGTAAGCACAGGGAAATATCTCCTTCTAAATCCAAAACGCAGCTATCTAACAGAACGGTTGTCAATGTGTGCACTCAACTTCCAGAGTTAAACCCGTGTGTGGATTCAGCAGTCTGCAAACCCTTTCTGTGCAGAGTCCCAAAACAGGCGTTTTCAGCCCATTACCGGCATATGGAAGAAACAGCAGTAAGCACAGGGAAATATCTGCTTCTAAATCCAAAACGCAGCTATCTAACAGAACGGTTGTCAATGTGTGCACTCAACTTCCAGAGTTAAACCCGTGTGTGGTTTCAGCAGTCTGCAAACCCTTTCTCTGCAGAGTCCCAAAACAGGCGTTTTCAGCCCATTACCGGCATATGGAAGAAACAGCAGTAAGCACAGGGAAATATCTGCTTCTAAATCCAAAACGCAGCTATCTAACAGAACGGTTGTCAATGTGTGCACTCAACTTCCAGAGTTAAACCCGTGTGTGGATTCAGCAGTCTGCAAACACTTTCTCTGCAGAGTCCCAAAACAGGCGTTTTCAGCCCATTACCGGCATATGGAAGAAACAGCAGTAAGCACAGGGAAATATCTGCTTCTAAATCCAAAACGCAGCTATCTAACAGAACGGTTGTCAATGTGTGCACTCAACTTCCAGAGTTAAACCCGTGTGTGGATTCAGCAGTCTGCAAACACTTTCTGTGCAGAGTCCCAAAACAGGCGTTTTCAGCCCATTACCGGCATATGGAAGAAACAGCAGTAAGCACAGGGAAATATCTGCTTCTAAATCCAAAACGCAGCTATCTAACAGAACGGTTGTCAATGTGTGCACTCAACTTCCAGAGTTAAACCAGTGTGTGGATTCAGCAGTCTGCAAACACATTCTCTGCAGAGTCCCAAAACAGGCGTTTTCAGCCCATTACCGGCATATGGAAGAAACAGCAGTAAGCACAGGGAAATATCTGCTTCTAAATCCAAAACGCAGCTATCTAACAGAACGGTTGTCAATGTGTGCACTCAACTTCCAGAGTTAAACCCGTGTGTGGTTTCAGCAGTCTGCAAACCCTTTCTCTGCAGAGTCCCAAAACAGGCGTTTTCAGCCCATTACCGGCATATGGAAGAAACAGCAGTAAGCACAGGGAAATATCTGCTTCTAAATCCAAAACGCAGCTATCTAACAGAACGGTTGTCAATGTGTGCACTCAACTTCCAGAGTTAAACCCGTGTGTGGATTCAGCAGTCTGCAAACACTTTCTCTGCAGAGTCCCAAAACAGGCGTTTTCAGCCCATTACCGGCATATGGAAGAAACAGCAGTAAGCACAGGGAAATATCTGCTTCTAAATCCAAAACGCAGCTATCTAACAGAACGGTTGTCAATGTGTGCACTCAACTTCCAGAGTTAAACCCGTGTGTGGATTCAGCAGTCTGCAAACACTTTCTGTGCAGAGTCCCAAAACAGGCGTTTTCAGCCCATTACCGGCATATGGAAGAAACAGCAGTAAGCACAGGGAAATATCTGCTTCTAAATCCAAAACGCAGCTATCTAACAGAACGGTTGTCAATGTGTGCACTCAACTTCCAGAGTTAAACCAGTGTGTGGATTCAGCAGTCTGCAAACACATTCTCTGCAGAGTCCCAAAACAGGCGTTTTCAGCCCATTACCGGCATATGGAAGAAACAGCAGTAAGCACAGGGAAATATCTGCTTCTAAATCCAAAACGCAGCTATCTAACAGAACGGTTGTCAATGTGTGCACTCAACTTCCAGAGTTAAACCCGTGTGTGGATTCAGCAGTCCGCAAACACTTTCTCTGCAGAGTCCCAAAACAGGCGTTTTCAGCCCATTACCGGCATATGGAAGAAATAGCAGTAAGCACAGGGAAATATCTGCTTCTAAATCCAAAACGCAGCTATCTAACAGAACGGTTGTCAATGTGTGCACTCAACTTCCAGAGTTAAACCCGTGTGTCGATTCAGCAGTCTGCAAACACTTTCTCTGCAGTGTCCCAAAACAGGCGTTTTCAGCCCATTACCGGCATATGGAAGAAACAGCAGTAAGCACAGGGAAATATCTGCTTCTAAATCCAATACGCAGCTATCTAACAGAACGGTTGTCAATGTGTGCACTCAACTTCCAGAGTTAAACCCGTGTGTGGATTCAGCAGTCTGCAAACCCTTTCTGTGCAGAGTCCCAAAACAGGCGTTTTCAGCCCATTACCGGCATATGGAAGAAACAGCAGTAAGCACAGGGAAATATCTGCTTCTAAATCCAAAACGCAGCTATCTAACAGAACGGTTGTCAATGTGTGCACTCAACTTCCAGAGTTAAACCCGTGTGTGGATTCAGCAGTCTGCAAACACTTTCTCTGCAGAGTCCCAAAACAGGCGTTTTCAGCCCTTTACCAGCATATGGAAGAAACAGCAGTAAGCCCAGGGAAATATCTGCTTCTAAATCCAAAACGCAGCTATCTAACAGAACGGTTGTCAATGTGTGCACTCAACTTCCAGAGTTAAACCCGTGTGTGGATTCAGCAGTCTGCAAACACTTTCTCTGCAGAGTCCCAAAACAGGCGTTTTCAGCCCATTACCGGCATATGGAAGAAACAGCAGTAAGCACAGGGAAATATCTGCTTCTAAATCCAAAACGCAGCTATCTAACAGAACGGTTGTCAATGTGTGCACTCAACTTCCAGAGTTAAACCCGTGTGTGGATTCAGCAGTCTGCAAACACTTTCTCTGCAGAGTCCCAAAACAGGCGTTTTCAGCCCATTACCGGCATATGGAAGAAACAGCAGTAAGCACAGGGAAATATCTGCTTCTAAATCCAAAACGCAGCTATCTAACAGAACGGTTGTCAATGTGTGCACTCAACTTCCAGAGTTAAACCCGTGTGTGGATTCAGCAGTCTGCAAACACTTTCTCTGCAGAGTCCCAAAACAGGCGTTTTCAGCCCATTACCGGCATATGGAAGAAACAGCAGTAAGCACAGAGAAATATCTGCTTCTAAATCCAAAACGCAGCTATCTAACAGAACGGTTGTCAATGTGTGCACTCAACTTCCAGAGTTAAACCCGTGTGTGGATTCAGCAGTCTGCAAACCCTTTCTGTGCAGAGTCCCAAAACAGGCGTTTTCAGCCCATTACCGGCATATGGAAGAAACAGCAGTAAGCACAGGGAAATATCTGCTTCTAAATCCAAAACGCAGCTATCTAACAGAACGGTTGTCAATGTGTGCACTCAACTTCCAGAGTTAAACCCGTGTGTGGATTCAGCAGTCTGCAAACACTTTCTCTGCAGAGTCCCAAAACAGGCGTTTTCAGCCCATTACCGGCATATGGAAGAAACAGCAGTAAGCACAGGGAAATATCTGCTTCTAAATCCAATACGCAGCTATCTAACAGAACGGTTGTCAATGTATGCACTCAACTTCCAGAGTTAAACCCGTGTGTGGATTCAGCAGTCTGCAAACCCTTTCTGTGCAGAGTCCCAAAACAGGCGTTTTCAGCCCATTACCGGCATATGGAAGAAACAGCAGTAAGCACAGGGAAATATCTGCTTCTAAATCCAAAACGCAGCTATCTAACAGAACGGTTGTCAATGTGTGCACTCAACTTCCAGAGTTAAACCCGTGTGTGGATTCAGCAGTCTGCAAACCCTTTCTCTGCAGAGTCCCAAAACAGGCGTTTTCAGCCCATTACCGGCATATGGAAGAAACAGCAGTAAGCACAGGGAAATATCTGCTTCTAAATTCAAAACGCAGCTATCTAACAGAACGGTTGTCAATGTGTGCACTCAACTTCCAGAGTTAAACCCGTGTGTGGATTCAGCAGTCTGCAAACCCTTTCTGTGCAGAGTCCCAAAACAGGCGTTTTCAGCCCATTACCGGCATATAGAAGAAACAGCAGTAAGCAGAGGGAAATATCTGCTTCTAAATCCAAAACGCAGCTATCTAACAGAACGGTTGTCAATGTGTGCACTCAACTTCCAGAGTTAAACCCGTGTGTGGATTCAGCAGTCTGCAAACCCTTTCACTGCAGAGTCCCAAAACAGGCGTTTTCAGCCCATTACCGGCATATGGAAGAAACAGCAGTAAGCACAGGGAAATATCTGCTTCTAAATCCAAAACGCAGCTATCTAACAGAACGGTTGTCAATGTGTGCACTCAACTTCCAGAGTTAAACCCGTGTGTGGATTCAGCAGTCTGCAAACACTTTCTCTGCAGAGTCCCAAAACAGGCGTTTTCAGCCCATTACCGGCATATGGAAGAAACAGCAGTAAGCACAGGGAAATATCTGCTTCTAAATCCAAAACGTAGCTATCTAACAGAACGGTTGTCAATGTGTGCACTCAACTTCCAGAGTTAAACCCGTGTGTGGATTCAGCAGTCTGCAAACCCTTTCTCTGCAGAGTCCCAAAACAGGCGTTTTCAGCCCATTACCGGCATATGGAAGAAACAGCAGTAAGCACAGGGAAATATCTCCTTCTACATCCAAAACGCAGCTATCTAACAGAACGGTTGTCAATGTGTGCACTCAACTTCCAGAGTTAAACCCGTGTGTGGATTCAGCAGTCTGCAAACACTTTCTCTGCAGAGTCCCAAAACAGGCGTTTTCAGCCCATTACCGGCATATGGAAGAAACAGCAGTAAGCACAGGGAAATATCTGCTTCTACATCCAAAACGCAGCTATCTAACAGAACGGTTGTCAATGTGTGCACTCAACTTCCAGAGTTAAACCCGTGTGTGGATTCAGCAGTCTGCAAACCCTTTCTGTGCAGAGTCCCAAAACAGGCGTTTTCAGCCCATTACCGGCATATGGAAGAAACAGCAGTAAGCACAGGGAAATATCTGCTTCTAAATCCAAAACGCAGCTATCTAACAGAACGGTTGTCTATGTGTGCACTCAACTTCCAGAGTTAAACCCGTATGTGGATTCAGCAGTCTGCAAACACTTTCTCTGCAGAGTCCCAAAACAGGCGTTTTCAGCCCATTACCGGCATATGGAAGAAACAGCAGTAAGCACAGGGAAATATCTGCTTCTAAATCCAAAACGCAGCTATCTAACAGAACGGTTGTCAATGTGTGCACTCAACTTCCAGAGTTAAACCCGTGTGTGGATTCAGCAGTCTGCAAACACTTTCTCTGCAGAGTCCCAAAACAGGCGTTTTCAGCCCATTACCGGCATATGGAAGAAACAGCAGTAAGCACAGGGAAATATCTGCTTCTAAATCCAAAACGCAGCTATCTAACAGAACGGTTGTCAATGTGTGCACTCAACTTCCAGAGTTAAACCCGTGTGTGGATTCAGCAGTCTGCAAACCCTTTCTGTGCAGAGTCCCAAAACAGGCGTTTTCAGCCCATTACCGGCATATGGAAGAAACAGCAGTAAGCACAGGGAAATATCTGCTTCTAAATCCAAAACGCAGCTATCTAACAGAACGGTTGTCAATGTGTGCACTCAACTTCCAGAGTTAAACCCGTGTGTGGATTCAGCAGTCTGCAAACACTTTCTCTGCAGAGTCCCAAAACAGGCGTTTTCAGCCCTTTACCAGCATATGGAAGAAACAGCAGTAAGCCCAGGGAAATATCTGCTTCTAAATCCAAAACGCAGCTATCTAACAGAACGGTTGTCAATGTCTGCACTCAACTTCCAGAGTTAAACCCGTGTGTGGATTCAGCAGTCTGCAAACACTTTCTCTGCAGAGTCCCAAAACAGGCGTTTTCAGCCCATTACCGGCATATGGAAGAAACAGCAGTAAGCACAGGGAAATATCTGCTTCTAAATCCAATACGCAGCTATCTAACAGAACGGTTGTCAATGTGTGCACTCAACTTCCAGAGTTAAACCCGTGTGTGGATTCAGCAGTCTGCAAACCCTTTCTGTGCAGAGTCCCAAAACAGGCGTTTTCAGCCCATTACCGGCATATGGAAGAAACAGCAGTAAGCACAGGGAAATATCTGCTTCTAAATCCAAAACGCAGCTATCTAACAGAACGGTTGTCAATGTGTGCACTCAACTTCCAGAGTTAAACCGGTGTGTGGATTCAGCAGTCCGCAAACACTTTCTCTGCAGAGTCCCAAAACAGGCGTTTTCAGCCCATTACCGGCATATGGAAAAATAGCAGTAAGCACAGGGAAATATCTGCTTCTAAATCCAAAACGCAGCTATCTAACAGAACGGTTGTCAATGTGTGCACTCAACTTCCAGAGTTAAACCCGTGTGTGGATTCAGCAGTCTGCAAACACTTTCTCTGCAGAGTCCCAAAACAGGCGTTTTCAGCCCATTACCGGCATATGGAAGAAACAGCAGTAAGCACAGGGAAATATCTGCTTCTAAATCCAATACGCAGCTATCTAACAGAACGGTTGTCAATGTGTGCACTCAACTTCCAGAGTTAAACCCGTGTGTGGATTCAGCAGTCTGCAAACCCTTTCTGTGCAGAGTCCCAAAACAGGCGTTTTCAGCCCATTACCGGCATATGGAAGAAACAGCAGTAAGCACAGGGAAATATCTGCTTCTAAATCCAAAACGCAGCTATCTAACAGAACGGTTGTCAATGTGTGCACTCAACTTCCAGAGTTAAACCCGTGTGTGGATTCAGCAGTCTGCAAACCCTTTCTCTGCAGAGTCCCAAAACAGGCGTTTTCAGCCCATTACCGGCATATGGAAGAAACAGCAGTAAGCACAGGGAAATATCTGCTTCTAAATCCAAAACGCAGCTATCTAACAGAACGGTTGTCAATGTGTGCACTCAACTTCCAGAGTTAAACCCGTGTGTGGATTCAGCAGTCTGCAAACACTTTCTCTGCAGAGTCCCAAAACAGGCGTTTTCAGCCCATTACCGGCATATGGAAGAAACAGCAGTAAGCACAGGGAAATATCTGCTTCTAAATACAAAACGCAGCTATCTAACAGAACGGTTGTCAATGTGTGCACTCAACTTCCAGAGTTAAACCCGTGTGTGGATTCAGCAGTCTGCAAACCCTTTCTGTGCAGAGTCCCAAAACAGGCGTTTTCAGCCCATTACCGGCATATGGAAGAAACAGCAGTAAGCACAGGGAAATATCTGCTTCTAAATCCAATACGCAGCTATCTAACAGAACGGTTGTCAATGTGTGCACTCAACTTCCAGAGTTAAACCCGTGTGTGGATTCAGCAGTCTGCAAACCCTTTCTGTGCAGAGTCCCAAAACAGGCGTTTTCAGCCCATTACCGGCATATGGAAGAAACAGCAGTAAGCACAGGGAAATATCTGCTTCTAAATCCAAAACGCAGCTATCTAACAGAACGGTTGTCAATGTGTGCACTCAACTTCCAGAGTTAAACCGGTGTGTGGATTCAGCAGTCCGCAAACACTTTCTCTGCAGAGTCCCAAAACAGGCGTTTTCAGCCCATTACCGGCATATGGAAAAATAGCAGTAAGCACAGGGAAATATCTGCTTCTAAATCCAAAACGCAGCTATCTAACAGAACGGTTGTCAATGTGTGCACTCAACTTCCAGAGTTAAACCCGTGTGTGGATTCAGCAGTCTGCAAACACTTTCTCTGCAGAGTCCCAAAACAGGCGTTTTCAGCCCATTACCGGCATATGGAAGAAACAGCAGTAAGCACAGGGAAATATCTGCTTCTAAATCCAATACGCAGCTATCTAACAGAACGGTTGTCAATGTGTGCACTCAACTTCCAGAGTTAAACCCGTGTGTGGATTCAGCAGTCTGCAAACCCTTTCTGTGCAGAGTCCCAAAACAGGCGTTTTCAGCCCATTACCGGCATATGGAAGAAACAGCAGTAAGCACAGGGAAATATCTGCTTCTAAATCCAAAACGCAGCTATCTAACAGAACGGTTGTCAATGTGTGCACTCAACTTCCAGAGTTAAACCCGTGTGTGGATTCAGCAGTCTGCAAACCCTTTCTCTGCAGAGTCCCAAAACAGGCGTTTTCAGCCCATTACCGGCATATGGAAGAAACAGCAGTAAGCACAGGGAAATATCTGCTTCTAAATCCAAAACGCAGCTATCTAACAGAACGGTTGTCAATGTGTGCACTCAACTTCCAGAGTTAAACCCGTGTGTGGATTCAGCAGTCTGCAAACACTTTCTCTGCAGAGTCCCAAAACAGGCGTTTTCAGCCCATTACCGGCATATGGAAGAAACAGCAGTAAGCACAGGGAAATATCTGCTTCTAAATACAAAACGCAGCTATCTAACAGAACGGTTGTCAATGTGTGCACTCAACTTCCAGAGTTAAACCCGTGTGTGGATTCAGCAGTCTGCAAACCCTTTCTGTGCAGAGTCCCAAAACAGGCGTTTTCAGCCCATTACCGGCGTATGGAAGAAACAGCAGTAAGCACAGGGAAATATCTGCTTCTAAATCCAAAACGCAGCTATCTAACAGAACGGTTGTCAATGTGTGCACTCAACTTCCAGAGTTAAACCAGTGTGTGGATTCAGCAGTCTGCAAACACATTCTCTGCAGAGTCCCAAAACAGGCGTTTTCAGCCCGTTACCGGCATATGGAAGAAACAGCAGTAAGCACAGGGAAATATCTGCTTCTAAATCCAAAACGCAGCTATCTAACAGAACGGTTGTCAATGTGTGCACTCAACTTCCAGAGTTAAACCCGTGTGTGGATTCAGCAGTCCGCAAACACTTTCTCTGCAGAGTCCCAAAACAGGCGTTTTCAGCCCATTACCGGCATATGGAAGAAATAGCAGTAAGCACAGGGAAATATCTGCTTCTAAATCCAAAACGCAGCTATCTAACAGAACGGTTGTCAATGTGTGCACTCAACTTCCAGAGTTAAACCCGTGTGTCGATTCAGCAGTCTGCAAACAATTTCTCTGCAGTGTCCCAAAACAGGCGTTTTCAGCCCATTACCGGCATATGGAAGAAACAGCAGTAAGCACAGGGAAATATCTGCTTCTAAATCCAATACGCAGCTATCTAACAGAACGGTTGTCAATGTGTGCACTCAACTTCCAGAGTTAAACCCGTGTGTGGATTCAGCAGTCTGCAAACACTTTCTCTGCAGAGTCCCAAAACAGGCGTTTTCAGCCCATTACCGGCATATGGAAGAAACAGCAGTAAGCACAGGGAAATATCTGCTTCTAAATCCAAAACGCAGCTATCTAACAGAACGGTTGTCAATGTGTGCACTCAACTTCCAGTGTTAAACCCGTGTGTGGATTCAGCAGTCTGCAAACACTTTCTCTGCAGAGTCCCAAAACAGGCGTTTTCAGCCCTTTACCAGCATATGGAAGAAACAGCAGTAAGCCCAGGGAAATATCTGCTTCTAAATCCAAAACTCAGCTATCTAACAGAACGGTTGTCAATGTGTGCACTCAACTTCCAGAGTTAAACCCGTGTGTGGATTCAGCAGTCTGCAAACACTTTCTCTGCAGAGTCCCAAAACAGGCGTTTTCAGCCCATTACCGGCATATGGAAGAAACAGCAGTAAGCACAGGGAAATATCTGCTTCTAAATCCAAAACGCAGCTATCTAACAGAACGGTTGTCAATGTGTGCACTCAACTTCCAGAGTTAAACCCGTGTGTGGATTCAGCAGTCTGCAAACCCTTTCTGTGCAGAGTCCCAAAACAGGTGTTTTCAGCCCATTACCGGCATATGGAAGAAACAGCAGTAAGCACAGGGAAATATCTGCTTCTAAATCCAAAACGCAGCTATCTAACAGAACGGTTGTCAATGTGTGCACTCAACTTCCAGAGTTAAACCCGTGTGTGGATTCAGCAGTCTGCAAACCCTTTCTCTGCAGAGTCCCAAAACAGGCGTTTTCAGCCCATTACCGGCATATGGAAGAAACAGCAGTAAGCACAGGGAAATATCTGCTTCTAAATCCAAAACGCAGCTATCTAACAGAACGGTTGTCAATGTGTGCACTCAACTTCCAGAGTTAAACCCGTGTGTGGATTCAGCAGTCTGCAAACCCTTTCTGTGCAGAGTCCCAAAACAGGCGTTTTCAGCCCATTACCGGCATATGGAAGAAACAGCAGTAAGCACAGGGAAATATCTGCTTCTAAATCCAAAACGCAGCTATCTAACAGAACGGTTGTCAATGTGTGCACTCAACTTCCAGAGTTAAACCCGTGTGTGGATTCAGCAGTCTGCAAACCCTTTCTCTGCAGAGTCCCAAAACAGGCGTTTTCAGCCCATTACCGGCATATGGAAGAAACAGCAGTAAGCACAGGGAAATATCTGCTTCTAAATCCAAAACGCAGCTATCTAACAGAACGGTTGTCAATGTGTGCACTCAACTTCCAGAGTTAAACCAGTGTGTGGATTCAGCAGTCTGCAAACACATTCTCTGCAGAGTCCCAAAACAGGCGTTTTCAGCCCATTACCGGCATATGGAAGAAACAGCAGTAAGCACAGGGAAATATCTGCTTCTAAATCCAAAACGCAGCTATCTAACAGAACGGTTGTCAATGTGTGCACTCAACTTCCAGAGTTAAACCCGTGTGTGGATTCAGCAGTCCGCAAACACTTTCTCTGCAGAGTCCCAAAACAGGCGTTTTCAGCCCATTACCGGCATATGGAAGAAATAGCAGTAAGCACAGGGAAATATCTGCTTCTAAATCCAAAACGCAGCTATCTAACAGAACGGTTGTCAATGTGTGCACTCAACTTCCAGAGTTAAACCCGTGTGTGGATTCAGCAGTCTGCAAACACTTTCTCTGCAGAGTCCCAAAACAGGCGTTTTCAGCCCATTACCGGCATATGGAAGAAACAGCAGTAAGCACAGGGAAATATCTGCTTCTAAATCCAATACGCAGCTATCTAACAGAACGGTTGTCAATGTGTGCACTCAACTTCCAGAGTTAAACCCGTGTGTGGATTTAGCAGTCTGCAAACCCTTTCTGTGCAGAGTCCCAAAACAGGCGTTTTCAGCCCATTACCGGCATATGGAAGAAACAGCAGTAAGCACAGGGAAATATCTGCTTCTAAATCCAAAACGCAGCTATCTAACAGAACGGTTGTCAATGTGTGCACTCAACTTCCAGAGTTAAACCCGTGTGTGGATTCAGCAGTCTGCAAACACTTTCTCTGCAGAGTCCCAAAACAGGCGTTTTCAGCCCTTTACCAGCATATGGAAGAAACAGCAGTAAGCCCAGGGAAATATCTGCTTCTAAATCCAAAACGCAGCTATATAACAGAACGGTTGTCAATGTGTGCACTCAACTTCCAGAGTTAAAACCGTGTGTGGATTCAGCAGTCTGCAAACACTTTCTCTGCAGAGTCCCAAAACAGGCGTTTTCAGCCCATTACCGGCATATGGAAGAAACAGCAGTAAGCACAGGGAAATATCTGCTTCTAAATCCAAAACGCAGCTATCTAACAGAACGGTTGTCAATGTGTGCACTCCACTTCCAGAGTTAAACCCGTGTGTGGATTCAGCAGTCTGCAAACCCTTTCTGTGCAGAGTCCCAAAACAGACGTTTTCAGCCCATTACCGGCATATGGAAGAAACAGCAGTAAGCACAGGGAAATATCTGCTTCTAAATCCAAAACGCAGCTATATAACAGAACGGTTGTCAATGTGTGCACTCAACTTCCAGAGTTAAACCCGTGTGTGGATTCAGCAGTCTGCAAACACTTTCTCTGCAGAGTCCCAAAACAGGCGTTTTCAGCCCATTACCGGCATATGGAAGAAACAGCAGTAAGCACAGGGAAATATCTGCTTCTAAATCCAAAACGCAGCTATCTAACAGAACGGTTGTCAATGTGTGCACTCCACTTCCAGAGTTAAACCCGTGTGTGGATTCAGCAGTCTGCAAACCCTTTCTGTGCAGAGTCCCAAAACAGACGTTTTCAGCCCATTACCGGCATATGGAAGAAACAGCAGTAAGCACAGGGAAATATCTGCTTCTAAATCCAAAACGCAGCTATCTAACAGAACGGTTGTCAATGTGTGCACTCAACTTCCAGAGTTAAACCCGTGTGTGGATTCAGCAGTCTGCAAACACTTTCTCTGCAGAGTCCCAAAACAGGCGTTTTCAGCCCATTACCGGCATATGGAAGAAACAGCAGTAAGCACAGGGAAATATCTGCTTCTAAATCCAAAACGCAGCTATCTAACAGAACGGTTGTCAATGTGTGCACTCAACTTCCAGAGTTAAACCCGTGTGTGGATTCAGCAGTCTGCAAACACTTTCTCTGCAGAGTCCCAAAACAGGTGTTTTCAGCCCATTACCGGCATATGGAAGAAACAGCAGTAAGCACAGGGAAATATCTGCTTCTAAATCCAAAACGCAGCTATCTAACAGAACGGTTGTCAATGTGTGCACTCAACTTCCAGAGTTAAACCCGTGTGTGGATTCAGCAGTCTGCAAACCCTTTCTCTGCAGAGTCCCAAAACAGGCGTTTTCAGCCCATTACCGGCCTATGGAAGAAACAGCAGTAAGCACAGGGAAATATCTGCTTCTAAATCCAAAACGCAGCTATCTAACAGAACGGTTGTCAATGTGTGCACTCAACTTCCAGAGTTAAACCCGTGTGTGGATTCAGCAGTCTGCAAACCCTTTCTGTGCAGAGTCCCAAAAAAAGGCGTTTTCAGCCCATTACCGGCATATGGAAGAAACAGCAGTAAGCACAGGGAAATATCTGCTTCTAAATCCAAAACGCAGCTATCTAACAGAACGGTTGTCAATGTGTGCACTCAACTTCCAGAGTTAAACCCGTGTGTGGATTCAGCAGTCTGCAAACCCTTTCTGTGCAGAGTCCCAAAACAGGCGTTTTCAGCCCATTACCGGCATATGGAAGAAACAGCAGTAAGCACAGGGAAATATCTGCTTCTAAATCCAAAACGCAGCTATCTAACAGAACGGTTGTCAATGTGTGCACTCAACTTCCAGAGTTAAACCCGTGTGTGGATTCAGCAGTCTGCAAACACTTTCTCTGCAGAGTCCCAAAACAGGCGTTTTCAGCCCATTACCGGCATATGGAAGAAACAGCAGTAAGCACAGGGAAATATCTGCTTCTAAATCCAAAACGCAGCTATCTAACAGAACGGTTGTCAATGTGTGCACTCAACTTCCAGAGTTAAACCCGTGTGTGGATTCAGCAGTTTGCAAACCCTTTCTGTGCAGAGTCCCAAAACAGGCGTTTTCAGCCCATTACCGGCATATGGAAGAAACAGCAGTAAGCACAGGGAAATATCTGCTTCTAAATCCAAAACGCAGCTATCTAACAGAACGGTTGTCAATGTGTGCACTCAACTTCCAGAGTTAAACCAGTGTGTGGATTCAGCAGTCTGCAAACACATTCTCTGCAGAGTCCCAAAACTGGCGTTTTCAGCCCATTACCGGCATATGGAAGAAACAGCAGTAAGCACAGGGAAATATCTGCTTCTAAATCCAAAACGCAGCTATCTAACAGAACGGTTGTCAATGTGTGCACTCAACTTCCAGAGTTAAACCCGTGTGTGGATTCAGCAGTCCGCAAACACTTTCTCTGCAGAGTCCCAAAACAGGCGTTTTCAGCCCATTACCGGCATATGGAAGAAATAGCAGTAAGCACAGGGAAATATCTGCTTCTAAATCCAAAACGCAGCTATCTAACAGAACGGTTGTCAATGTGTGCACTCAACTTCCAGAGTTAAACCCGTGTGTCGATTCAGCAGTCTGCAAACACTTTCTCTGCAGTGTCCCAAAACAGGCGTTTTCAGCCCATTACCGGCATATGGAAGAAACAGCAGTAAGCACAGGGAAATATCTGCTTCTAAATCCAAAACGCAGCTATCTAACAGAACGGTTGTCAATGTGTGCACTCAACTTCCAGAGTTAAACCCGTGTGTGGATTCAGCAGTCTGCAAACCCTTTCTGTGCAGAGTCCCAAAACAGGTGTTTTCAGCCCATTACCGGCCTATGGAAGAAACAGCAGTAAGCACAGGGAAATATCTGCTTCTAAATCCAAAACGCAGCTATCTAACAGAACGGTTGTCAATGTGTGCACTCAACTTCCAGAGTTAAACCCGTGTGTGGATTCAGCAGTCTGCAAACCCTTTCTCTGCAGAGTCCCAAAACAGGCGTTTTCAGCCCATTACCGGCATATGGAAGAAACAGCAGTAAGCACAGGGAAATATCTGCTTCTAAATCCAAAACGCAGCTATCTAACAGAACGGTTGTCAATGTGTGCACTCAACTTCCAGAGTTAAACCCGTGTGTGGATTCAGCAGTCTGCAAACCCTTTCTGTGCAGAGTCCCAAAACAGGCGTTTTCAGCCCATTACCGGCATATAGAAGAAACAGCAGTAAGCAGAGGGAAATATCTGCTTCTAAATCCAAAACGCAGCTATCTAACAGAACGGTTGTCAATGTGTGCACTCAACTTCCAGAGTTAAACCCGTGTGTGGATTCAGCAGTCTGCAAACCCTTTCTCTGCAGAGTCCCAAAACAGGCGTTTTCAGCCCATTACCGGCATATGGAAGAAACAGCAGTAAGCACAGGGAAATATCTGCTTCTAAATCCAAAACGCAGCTATCTAACAGAACGGTTGTCAATGTGTGCACTCAACTTCCAGAGTTAAACCCGTGTGTGGATTCAGCAGTCTGCAAACACTTTCTCTGCAGAGTCCCAAAACAGGCGTTTTCAGCCCATTACCGGCATATGGAAGAAACAGCAGTAAGCACAGGGAAATATCTGCTTCTAAATCCAAAACGCAGCTATCTAACAGAACGGTTGTCAATGTGTGCACTCAACTTCCAGAGTTAAACCCGTGTGTGGATTCAGCAGTCTGCAAACCCTTTCTCTGCAGAGTCCCAAAACAGGCGTTTTCAGCCCATTATCGGCATATGGAAGAAACAGCAGTAAGCACAGGGAAATATCTGCTTCTAAATCCAAAACGCAGCTATCTAACAGAACGGTTGTCAATGTGTGCACTCAACTTCCAGAGTTAAACCCGTGTGTGGATTCAGCAGTCTGCAAACCCTTTCTGTGCAGAGTCCCAAAACAGGCGTTTTCAGCCCATTACCGGCATATGGAAGAAACAGCAGTAAGCACAGGGAAATATCTGCTTCTAAATCCAAAACGCAGCTATCTAACAGAACGGTTGTCAATGTGTGCACTCAACTTCCAGAGTTAAACCAGTGTGTGGATTCAGCAGTCTGCAAACACATTCTCTGCAGAGTCCCAAAACAGGCGTTTTCAGCCCATTACCGGCATATGGAAGAAACAGCAGTAAGCACAGGGAAATATCTGCTTCTAAATCCAAAACGCAGCTATCTAACAGAACGGTTGTCAATGTGTGCACTCAACTTCCAGAGTTAAACCCGTGTGTCGATTCAGCAGTCTGCAAACAGTTTCTCTGCAGTGTCCCAAAACAGGCGTTTTCAGCCCATTACCGGCATATGGAAGAAACAGCAGTAAGCACAGGGAAATATCTGCTTCTAAATCCAAAACGCAGCTATCTAACAGAACGGTTGTCAATGTGTGCACTCAACTTCCAGAGTTAAACCCGTGTGTGGATTCAGCAGTCTGCAAACCCTTTCTCTGCAGAGTCCCAAAACAGGCGTTTTCAGCCCATTACCGGCATATGGAAGAAACAGCAGTAAGCACAGGGAAATATCTGCTTCTAAATCCAAAACGCAGCTATCTAACAGAACGGTTGTCAATGTGTGCACTCAACTTCCAGAGTTAAACCCGTGTGTGGATTCAGCAGTCTGCAAACACTTTCTCTGCAGAGTCCCAAAACAGGCGTTTTCAGCCCTTTACCAGCATATGGAAGAAACAGCAGTAAGCCCAGGGAAATATCTGCTTCTAAATCCAAAACGCAGCTATCTAACAGAACGGTTGTCAATGTGTGCACTCAACTTCCAGAGTTAAACCCGTGTGTGGATTCAGCAGTCTGCAAACACTTTCTCTGCAGAGTCCCAAAACAGGCGTTTTCAGCCCATTACCGGCATATGGAAGAAACAGCAGTAAGCACAGGGAAATATCTGCTTCTAAATCCAAAACGCAGCTATCTAACAGAACGGTTGTCAATGTGTGCACTCAACTTCCAGAGTTAAACCCGTGTGTGGATTCAGCAGTCTGCAAACTCTTTCTGTGCAGAGTCCCAAAACAGGTGTTTTCAGCCCATTACCGGCATATGGAAGAAACAGCAGTAAGCACAGGGAAATATCTGCTTCTAAATCCAAAACGCAGCTATCTAACAGAACGGTTGTCAATGTGTGCACTCAACTTCCAGAGTTAAACCCGTGTGTGGATTCAGCAGTCTGCAAACCCTTTCTGTGCAGAGTCCCAAAACAGGCGTTTTCAGCCCATTACCGGCCTATGGAAGAAACAGCAGTAAGCACAGGGAAATATCTGCTTCTAAATCCAAAACGCAGCTATCTAACAGAACGGTTGTCAATGTGTGCACTCAACTTCCAGAGTTAAACCCGTGTGTGGATTCAGCAGTCTGCAAACCCTTTCTGTGCAGAGTCCCAAAACAGGCGTTTTCAGCCCATTACCGGCATATGGAAGAAACAGCAGTAAGCACAGGGAAATATCTGCTTCTAAATCCAAAACGCAGCTATCTAACAGAACGGTTGTCAATGTGTGCACTCAACTTCCAGAGTTAAACCCGTGTGTGGATTCAGCAGTCTGCAAACCCTTTCTGTGCAGAGTCCCAAAACAGGCGTTTTCAGCCCATTACCGGCATATGGAAGAAACAGCAGTAAGCACAGGGAAATATCTGCTTCTAAATCCAAAACGCAGCTATCTAACAGAACGGTTGTCAATGTGTGCACTCAACTTCCAGAGTTAAACCCGTGTGTGGATTCAGCAGTCTGCAAACACTTTCTCTGCAGAGTCCCAAAACAGGCGTTTTCAGCCCATTACCGGCATATGGAAGAAACAGCAGTAAGCACAGGGAAATATCTGCTTCTAAATCCAAAACGCAGCTATCTAACAGAACGGTTGTCAATGTGTGCACTCAACTTCCAGAGTTAAACCCGTGTGTGGATTCAGCAGTCTGCAAACCCTTTCTGTGCAGAGTCCCAAAACAGGCGTTTTCAGCCCATTACCGGCATATGGAAGAAACAGCAGTAAGCACAGGGAAATATCTGCTTCTAAATCCAAAACGCAGCTATCTAACAGAACGGTTGTCAATGTGTGCACTCAACTTCCAGAGTTAAACCAGTGTGTGGATTCAACAGTCTGCAAACACATTCTCTGCAGAGTCCCAAAACAGGCGTTTTCAGCCCGTTACCGGCATATGGAAGAAACAGCAGTAAGCACAGGGAAATATCTGCTTCTAAATCCAAAACGCAGCTATCTAACAGAACGGTTGTCAATGTGTGCACTCAACTTCCAGAGTTAAACCCGTGTGTGGATTCAGCAGTCCGCAAACACTTTCTCTGCAGAGTCCCAAAACAGGCGTTTTCAGCCCATTACCGGCATATGGAAGAAATAGCAGTAAGCACAGGGAAATATCTGCTTCTAAATCCAAAACGCAGCTATCTAACAGAACGGTTGTCAATGTGTGCACTCAACTTCCAGAGTTAAACCCGTGTGTCGATTCAGCAGTCTGCAAACACTTTCTCTGCAGTGTCCCAAAACAGGCGTTTTCAGCCCATTACCGGCATATGGAAGAAACAGCAGTAAGCACAGGGAAATATCTGCTTCTAAATCCAATACGCAGCTATCTAACAGAACGGTTGTCAATGTGTGCACTCAACTTCCAGAGTTAAACCCGTGTGTGGATTCAGCAGTCTGCAAACCCTTTCTGTGCAGAGTCCCAAAACAGGCGTTTTCAGCCCATTACCGGCATATGGAAGAAACAGCAGTAAGCACAGGGAAATATCTGCTTCTAAATCCAAAACGCAGCTATCTAACAGAACGGTTGTCAATGTGTGCACTCAACTTCCAGAGTTAAACCCGTGTGTGGATTCAGCAGTCTGCAAACACTTTCTCTGCAGAGTCCCAAAACAGGCATTTTCAGCCCTTTACCAGCATATGGAAGAAACAGCAGTAAGCCCAGGGAAATATCTGCTTCTAAATCCAAAACGCAGCTATCTAACAGAACGGTTGTCAATGTGTGCACTCAACTTCCAGAGTTAAACCCGTGTGTGGATTCAGCAGTCTGCAAACACTTTCTCTGCAGAGTCCCAAAACAGGCGTTTTCAGCCCATTACCGGCATATGGAAGAAACAGCAGTAAGCACAGGGAAATATCTGCTTCTAAATCCAAAACGCAGCTATCTAACAGAACGGTTGTCAATGTGTGCACTCAACTTCCAGAGTTAAACCCGTGTGTGGATTCAGCAGTCTGCAAACCCTTTCTGTGCAGAGTCCCAAAACAGGTGTTTTCAGCCCATTACCGGCATATGGAAGAAACAGCAGTAAGCACAGGGAAATATCTGCTTCTAAATCCAAAACGCAGCTATCTAACAGAACGGTTGTCAATGTGTGCACTCAACTTCCAGAGTTAAACCCGTGTGTGGATTCAGCAGTCTGCAAACCCTTTCTCTGCAGAGTCCCAAAACAGGCGTTTTCAGCCCATTACCGGCATATGGAAGAAACAGCAGTAAGCACAGGGAAATATCTGCTTCTAAATCCAAAACGCAGCTATCTAACAGAACGGTTGTCAATGTGTGCACTCAACTTCCAGAGTTAAACCCGTGTGTGGATTCAGCAGTCTGCAAACCCTTTCTCTGCAGAGTCCCAAAACAGGCGTTTTCAGCCCATTACCGGCATATGGAAGAAACAGCAGTAAGCACAGGGAAATATCTGCTTCTAAATCCAAAACGCAGCTATCTAACAGAACGGTTGTCAATGTGTGCACTCAACTTCCAGAGTTAAACCCGTGTGTGGATTCAGCAGTCTGCAAACCCTTTCTCTGCAGAGTCCCAAAACAGGCGTTTTCAGCCCATTACCGGCATATGGAAGAAACAGCAGTAAGCACAGGGAAATATCTGCTTCTAAATCCAAAACGCAGCTATCTAACAGAACGGTTGTCAATGTGTGCACTCAACTTCCAGAGTTAAACCAGTGTGTGGATTCAGCAGTCTGCAAACACATTCTCTGCAGAGTCCCAAAACAGGCGTTTTCAGCCCATTACCGGCATATGGAAGAAACAGCAGTAAGCACAGGGAAATATCTGCTTCTAAATCCAAAACGCAGCTATCTAACAGAACGGTTGTCAATGTGTGCACTCAACTTCCAGAGTTAAACCCGTGTGTGGATTCAGCAGTCCGCAAACACTTTCTCTGCAGAGTCCCAAAACAGCCGTTTTCAGCCCATTACCGGCATATGGAAGAAATAGCAGTAAGCACAGGGAAATATCTGCTTCTAAATCCAAAACGCAGCTATCTAACAGAACGGTTGTCAATGTGTGCACTCAACTTCCAGAGTTAAACCCGTGTGTGGATTCAGCAGTCTGCAAACACTTTCTCTGCAGAGTCCCAAAACAGGCGTTTTCAGCCCATTACCGGCATATGGAAGAAACAGCAGTAAGCACAGGGAAATATCTGCTTCTAAATCCAATACGCAGCTATCTAACAGAACGGTTGTCAATGTGTGCACTCAACTTCCAGAGTTAAACCCGTGTGTGGATTCAGCAGTCTGCAAACCCTTTCTGTGCAGAGTCCCAAAACAGGCGTTTTCAGCCCATTACCGGCATATGGAAGAAACAGCAGTAAGCACAGGGAAATATCTGCTTCTAAATCCAAAACGCAGCTATCTAACAGAACGGTTGTCAATGTGTGCACTCAACTTCCAGAGTTAAACCCGTGTGTGGATTCAGCAGTCTGCAAACACTTTCTCTGCAGAGTCCCAAAACAGGCGTTTTCAGCCCATTACCGGCATATGGAAGAAACAGCAGTAAGCACAGGGAAATATCTGCTTCTAAATCCAAAAGGCAGCTATCTAACAGAACGGTTGTCAATGTGTGCACTCAACTTCCAGAGTTAAACCCGTGTGTGGATTCAGCAGTCTGCAAACACTTTCTCTGCAGAGTCCCAAAACAGGCGTTTTCAGCCCATTACCGGCATATGGAAGAAACAGCAGTAAGCACAGGGAAATATCTGCTTCTAAATCCAAAACGCAGCTATCTAACAGAACGGTTGTCAATGTGTGCACTCAACTTCCAGAGTTAAACCCGTGTGTGGATTCAGCAGTCTGCAAACACTTTCTCTGCAGAGTCCCAAAACAGGCGTTTTCAGCCCATTACCGGCATATGGAAGAAACAGCAGTAAGCACAGGGAAATATCTGCTTCTAAATCCAAAACGCAGCTATCTAACAGAACGGTTGTCAATGTGTGCACTCAACTTCCAGAGTTAAACCAGTGTGTGGATTCAGCAGTCTGCAAACACATTCTCTGCAGAGTCCCAAAACAGGCGTTTTCAGCCCATTACCGGCATATGGAAGAAACAGCAGTAAGCACAGGGAAATATCTGCTTCTAAATCCAAAACGCAGCTATCTAACAGAACGGTTGTCAATGTGTGCACTCAACTTCCAGAGTTAAACCCGTGTGTGGATTCAGCAGTCCGCAAACACTTTCTCTGCAGAGTCCCAAAACAGGCGTTTTCAGCCCATTACCGGCATATGGAAGAAACAGCAGTAAGCACAGGGAAATATCTGCTTCTAAATCCAAAACGCAGCTATCTAACAGAACGGTTGTCAATGTGTGCACTCAACTTCCAGAGTTAAACCCGTGTGTCGATTCAGCAGTCTGCAAACACTTTCTCTGCAGTGTCCCAAAACAGGCGTTTTCAGCCCATTACCGGCATATGGAAGAAACAGCAGTAAGCACAGGGAAATATCTGCTTCTAAATCCAATACGCAGCTATCTAACAGAACGGTTGTCAATGTGTGCACTCAACTTCCAGAGTTAAACCCGTGTGTGGATTCAGCAGTCTGCAAACCCTTTCTGTGCAGAGTCCCAAAACAGGCGTTTTCAGCCCATTACCGGCATATGGAAGAAACAGCAGTAAGCACAGGGAAATATCTGCTTCTAAATCCAAAACGCAGCTATCTAACAGAACGGTTGTCAATGTGTGCACTCAACTTCCAGAGTTAAACCCGTGTGTGGATTCAGCAGTCTGCAAACACTTTCTCTGCAGAGTCCCAAAACAGGCGTTTTCAGCCCTTTACCAGCATATGGAAGAAACAGCAGTAAGCCCAGGGAAATATCTGCTTCTAAATCCAAAACGCAGCTATCTAACAGAACGGTTGTCAATGTGTGCACTCAACTTCCAGAGTTAAACCCGTGTGTGGATTCAGCAGTCTGCAAACACTTTCTCTGCAGAGTCCCAAAACAGGCGTTTTCAGCCCATTACCGGCATATGGAAGAAACAGCAGTAAGCCCAGGGAAATATCTGCTTCTAAATCCAAAACGCAGCTATCTAACAGAACGGTTGTCAATGTGTGCACTCAACTTCCAGAGTTAAACCCGTGTGTGGATTCAGCAGTCTGCAAACACTTTCTCTGCAGAGTCCCAAAACAGGCGTTTTCAGCCCATTACCGGCATATGGAAGAAACAGCAGTAAGCACAGGGAAATATCTGCTTCTAAATCCAAAACGCAGCTATCTAACAGAACGGTTGTCAATGTGTGCACTCAACTTCCAGAGTTAAACCCGTGTGTGGATTCAGCAGTCTGCAAACACTTTCTCTGCAGAGTCCCAAAACAGGCGTTTTCAGCCCATTACCGGCATATGGAAGAAACAGCAGTAAGCACAGAGAAATATCTGCTTCTAAATCCAAAACGCAGCTATCTAACAGAACGGTTGTCAATGTGTGCACTCAACTTCCAGAGTTAAACCCGTGTGTGGATTCAGCAGTCTGCAAACCCTTTCTGTGCAGAGTCCCAAAACAGGCGTTTTCAGCCCATTACCGGCATATGGAAGAAACAGCAGTAAGCACAGGGAAATATCTGCTTCTAAATCCAAAACGCAGCTATCTAACAGAACGGTTGTCAATGTGTGCACTCAACTTCCAGAGTTAAACCCGTGTGTGGATTCAGCAGTCTGCAAACACTTTCTCTGCAGAGTCCCAAAACAGGCGTTTTCAGCCCATTACCGGCATATGGAAGAAACAGCAGTAAGCACAGGGAAATATCTGCTTCTAAATCCAATACGCAGCTATCTAACAGAACGGTTGTCAATGTATGCACTCAACTTCCAGAGTTAAACCCGTGTGTGGATTCAGCAGTCTGCAAACCCTTTCTGTGCAGAGTCCCAAAACAGGCGTTTTCAGCCCATTACCGGCATATGGAAGAAACAGCAGTAAGCACAGGGAAATATCTGCTTCTAAATCCAAAACGCAGCTATCTAACAGAACGGTTGTCAATGTGTGCACTCAACTTCCAGAGTTAAACCCGTGTGTGGATTCAGCAGTCTGCAAACCCTTTCTCTGCAGAGTCCCAAAACAGGCGTTTTCAGCCCATTACCGGCATATGGAAGAAACAGCAGTAAGCACAGGGAAATATCTGCTTCTAAATCCAAAACGCAGCTATCTAACAGAACGGTTGTCAATGTGTGCACTCAACTTCCAGAGTTAAACCCGTGTGTGGATTCAGCAGTCTGCAAACCCTTTCTGTGCAGAGTCCCAAAACAGGCGTTTTCAGCCCATTACCGGCATATAGAAGAAACAGCAGTAAGCAGAGGGAAATATCTGCTTCTAAATCCAAAACGCAGCTATCTAACAGAACGGTTGTCAATGTGTGCACTCAACTTCCAGAGTTAAACCCGTGTGTGGATTCAGCAGTCTGCAAACCCTTTCACTGCAGAGTCCCAAAACAGGCGTTTTCAGCCCATTACCGGCATATGGAAGAAACAGCAGTAAGCACAGGGAAATATCTGCTTCTAAATCCAAAACGCAGCTATCTAACAGAACGGTTGTCAATGTGTGCACTCAACTTCCAGAGTTAAACCCGTGTGTGGATTCAGCAGTCTGCAAACACTTTCTCTGCAGAGTCCCAAAACAGGCGTTTTCAGCCCATTACCGGCATATGGAAGAAACAGCAGTAAGCACAGGGAAATATCTGCTTCTAAATCCAAAACGTAGCTATCTAACAGAACGGTTGTCAATGTGTGCACTCAACTTCCAGAGTTAAACCCGTGTGTGGATTCAGCAGTCTGCAAACCCTTTCTCTGCAGAGTCCCAAAACAGGCGTTTTCAGCCCATTACCGGCATATGGAAGAAACAGCAGTAAGCACAGGGAAATATCTCCTTCTACATCCAAAACGCAGCTATCTAACAGAACGGTTGTCAATGTGTGCACTCAACTTCCAGAGTTAAACCCGTGTGTGGATTCAGCAGTCTGCAAACACTTTCTCTGCAGAGTCCCAAAACAGGCGTTTTCAGCCCATTACCGGCATATGGAAGAAACAGCAGTAAGCACAGGGAAATATCTGCTTCTACATCCAAAACGCAGCTATCTAACAGAACGGTTGTCAATGTGTGCACTCAACTTCCAGAGTTAAACCCGTGTGTGGATTCAGCAGTCTGCAAACCCTTTCTGTGCAGAGTCCCAAAACAGGCGTTTTCAGCCCATTACCGGCATATGGAAGAAACAGCAGTAAGCACAGGGAAATATCTGCTTCTAAATCCAAAACGCAGCTATCTAACAGAACGGTTGTCTATGTGTGCACTCAACTTCCAGAGTTAAACCCGTATGTGGATTCAGCAGTCTGCAAACACTTTCTCTGCAGAGTCCCAAAACAGGCGTTTTCAGCCCATTACCGGCATATGGAAGAAACAGCAGTAAGCACAGGGAAATATCTGCTTCTAAATCCAAAACGCAGCTATCTAACAGAACGGTTGTCAATGTGTGCACTCAACTTCCAGAGTTAAACCCGTGTGTGGATTCAGCAGTCTGCAAACACTTTCTCTGCAGAGTCCCAAAACAGGCGTTTTCAGCCCATTACCGGCATATGGAAGAAACAGCAGTAAGCACAGGGAAATATCTGCTTCTAAATCCAAAACGCAGCTATCTAACAGAACGGTTGTCAATGTGTGCACTCAACTTCCAGAGTTAAACCCGTGTGTGGATTCAGCAGTCTGCAAACCCTTTCTGTGCAGAGTCCCAAAACAGGCGTTTTCAGCCCATTACCGGCATATGGAAGAAACAGCAGTAAGCACAGGGAAATATCTGCTTCTAAATCCAAAACGCAGCTATCTAACAGAACGGTTGTCAATGTGTGCACTCAACTTCCAGAGTTAAACCCGTGTGTGGATTCAGCAGTCTGCAAACACTTTCTCTGCAGAGTCCCAAAACAGGCGTTTTCAGCCCTTTACCAGCATATGGAAGAAACAGCAGTAAGCCCAGGGAAATATCTGCTTCTAAATCCAAAACGCAGCTATCTAACAGAACGGTTGTCAATGTCTGCACTCAACTTCCAGAGTTAAACCCGTGTGTGGATTCAGCAGTCTGCAAACACTTTCTCTGCAGAGTCCCAAAACAGGCGTTTTCAGCCCATTACCGGCATATGGAAGAAACAGCAGTAAGCACAGGGAAATATCTGCTTCTAAATCCAATACGCAGCTATCTAACAGAACGGTTGTCAATGTGTGCACTCAACTTCCAGAGTTAAACCCGTGTGTGGATTCAGCAGTCTGCAAACACTTTCTCTGCAGAGTCCCAAAACAGGCGTTTTCAGCCCATTACCGGCATATGGAAGAAACAGCAGTAAGCACAGGGAAATATCTGCTTCTAAATCCAAAACGCAGCTATCTAACAGAACGGTTGTCAATGTGTGCACTCAACTTCCAGAGTTAAACCCGTGTGTGGATTCAGCAGTCCGCAAACACTTTCTCTGCAGAGTCCCAAAACAGGCGTTTTCAGCCCATTACCGGCATATGGAAGAAATAGCAGTAAGCACAGGGAAATATCTGCTTCTAAATCCAAAACGCAGCTATCTAACAGAACGGTTGTCAATGTGTGCACTCAACTTCCAGAGTTAAACCCGTGTGTGGATTCAGCAGTCTGCAAACACTTTCTCTGCAGAGTCCCAAAACAGGCGTTTTCAGCCCATTACCGGCATATGGAAGAAACAGCAGTAAGCACAGGGAAATATCTGCTTCTAAATCCAATACGCAGCTATCTAACAGAACGGTTGTCAATGTGTGCACTCAACTTCCAGAGTTAAACCCGTGTGTGGATTCAGCAGTCTGCAAACCCTTTCTGTGCAGAGTCCCAAAACAGGCGTTTTCAGCCCATTACCGGCATATGGAAGAAACAGCAGTAAGCACAGGGAAATATCTGCTTCTAAATCCAAAACGCAGCTATCTAACAGAACGGTTGTCAATGTGTGCACTCAACTTCCAGAGTTAAACCCGTGTGTGGATTCAGCAGTCTGCAAACCCTTTCTCTGCAGAGTCCCAAAACAGGCGTTTTCAGCCCATTACCGGCATATGGAAGAAACAGCAGTAAGCACAGGGAAATATCTGCTTCTAAATCCAAAACGCAGCTATCTAACAGAACGGTTGTCAATGTGTGCACTCAACTTCCAGAGTTAAACCCGTGTGTGGATTCAGCAGTCTGCAAACACTTTCTCTGCAGAGTCCCAAAACAGGCGTTTTCAGCCCATTACCGGCATATGGAAGAAACAGCAGTAAGCACAGGGAAATATCTGCTTCTAAATACAAAACGCAGCTATCTAACAGAACGGTTGTCAATGTGTGCACTCAACTTCCAGAGTTAAACCCGTGTGTGGATTCAGCAGTCTGCAACCCTTTCTGTGCAGAGTCCCAAAACAGGCGTTTTCAGCCCATTACCGGCATATGGAAGAAACAGCAGTAAGCACAGGGAAATATCTGCTTCTAAATCCAAAACGCAGCTATCTAACAGAACGGTTGTCAATGTGTGCACTCAACTTCCAGAGTTAAACCAGTGTGTGGATTCAGCAGTCTGCAAACACATTCTCTGCAGAGTCCCAAAACAGGCGTTTTCAGCCCATTACCGGCATATGGAAGAAACAGCAGTAAGCACAGGGAAATATCTGCTTCTAAATCCAAAACGCAGCTATCTAACAGAACGGTTGTCAATGTGTGCACTCAACTTCCAGAGTTAAACCCGTGTGTGGATTCAGCAGTCCGCAAACACTTTCTCTGCAGAGTCCCAAAACAGGCGTTTTCAGCCCATTACCGGCATATGGAAGAAATAGCAGTAAGCACAGGGAAATATCTGCTTCTAAATCCAAAACGCAGCTATCTAACAGAACGGTTGTCAATGTGTGCACTCAACTTCCAGAGTTAAACCCGTGTGTCGATTCAGCAGTCTGCAAACACTTTCTCTGCAGTGTCCCAAAACAGGCGTTTTCAGCCCATTACCGGCATATGGAAGAAACAGCAGTAAGCACAGGGAAATATCTGCTTCTAAATCCAATACGCAGCTATCTAACAGAACGGTTGTCAATGTGTGCACTCAACTTCCAGAGTTAAACCCGTGTGTGGATTCAGCAGTCTGCAAACACTTTCTCTGCAGAGTCCCAAAACAGGCGTTTTCAGCCCATTACCGGCATATGGAAGAAACAGCAGTAAGCACAGGGAAATATCTGCTTCTAAATCCAAAACGCAGCTATCTAACAGAACGGTTGTCAATGTGTGCACTCAACTTCCAGTGTTAAACCCGTGTGTGGATTCAGCAGTCTGCAAACACTTTCTCTGCAGAGTCCCAAAACAGGCGTTTTCAGCCCTTTACCAGCATATGGAAGAAACAGCAGTAAGCCCAGGGAAATATCTGCTTCTAAATCCAAAACGCAGCTATCTAACAGAACGGTTGTCAATGTGTGCACTCAACTTCCAGAGTTAAACCCGTGTGTGGATTCAGCAGTCTGCAAACACTTTCTCTGCAGAGTCCCAAAACAGGCGTTTTCAGCCCATTACCGGCATATGGAAGAAACAGCAGTAAGCACAGGGAAATATCTGCTTCTAAATCCAAAACGCAGCTATCTAACAGAACGGTTGTCAATGTGTGCACTCAACTTCCAGAGTTAAACCCGTGTGTGGATTCAGCAGTCTGCAAACCCTTTCTGTGCAGAGTCCCAAAACAGGTGTTTTCAGCCCATTACCGGCATATGGAAGAAACAGCAGTAAGCACAGGGAAATATCTGCTTCTAAATCCAAAACGCAGCTATCTAACAGAACGGTTGTCAATGTGTGCACTCAACTTCCAGAGTTAAACCCGTGTGTGGATTCAGCAGTCTGCAAACCCTTTCTCTGCAGAGTCCCAAAACAGGCGTTTTCAGCCCATTACCGGCATATGGAAGAAACAGCAGTAAGCACAGGGAAATATCTGCTTCTAAATCCAAAACGCAGCTATCTAACAGAACGGTTGTCAATGTGTGCACTCAACTTCCAGAGTTAAACCCGTGTGTGGATTCAGCAGTCTGCAAACCCTTTCTGTGCAGAGTCCCAAAACAGGCGTTTTCAGCCCATTACCGGCATATGGAAGAAACAGCAGTAAGCACAGGGAAATATCTGCTTCTAAATCCAATACGCAGCTATCTAACAGAACGGTTGTCAATGTGTGCACTCAACTTCCAGAGTTAAACCCGTGTGTGGATTCAGCAGTCTGCAAACCCTTTCTGTGCAGAGTCCCAAAACAGGCGTTTTCAGCCCATTACCGGCATATGGAAGAAACAGCAGTAAGCACAGGGAAATATCTGCTTCTAAATCCAAAACGCAGCTATCTAACAGAACGGTTGTCAATGTGTGCACTCAACTTCCAGAGTTAAACCCGTGTGTGGATTCAGCAGTCTGCAAACCCTTTCTCTGCAGAGTCCCAAAACAGGCGTTTTCAGCCCATTACCGGCATATGGAAGAAACAGCAGTAAGCACAGGGAAATATCTGCTTCTAAATCCAAAACGCAGCTATCTAACAGAACGGTTGTCAATGTGTGCACTCAACTTCCAGAGTTAAACCCGTGTGTGGATTCAGCAGTCTGCAAACACTTTCTCTGCAGAGTCCCAAAACAGGCGTTTTCAGCCCATTACCGGCATATGGAAGAAACAGCAGTAAGCACAGGGAAATATCTGCTTCTAAATACAAAACGCAGCTATCTAACAGAACGGTTGTCAATGTGTGCACTCAACTTCCAGAGTTAAACCCGTGTGTCGATTCAGCAGTCTGCAAACACTTTCTGTGCAGAGTCCCAAAACAGGCGTTTTCAGCCCATTACCGGCATATGGAAGAAACAGCAGTAAGCACAGGGAAATATCTGCTTCTAAATCCAAAACGCAGCTATCTAACAGAACGGTTGTCAATGTGTGCACTCAACTTCCAGAGTTAAACCAGTGTGTGGATTCAGCAGTCTGCAAACACATTCTCTGCAGAGTCCCAAAACAGGCGTTTTCAGCCCATTACCGGCATATGGAAGAAACAGCAGTAAGCACAGGGAAATATCTGCTTCTAAATCCAAAACGCAGCTATCTAACAGAACGGTTGTCAATGTGTGCACTCAACTTCCAGAGTTAAACCCGTGTGTGGATTCAGCAGTCCGCAAACACTTTCTCTGCAGAGTCCCAAAACAGGCGTTTTCAGCCCATTACCGGCATATGGAAGAAATAGCAGTAAGCACAGGGAAATATCTGCTTCTAAATCCAAAACGCAGCTATCTAACAGAACGGTTGTCAATGTGTGCACTCAACTTCCAGAGTTAAACCCGTGTGTCGATTCAGCAGTCTGCAAACACTTTCTCTGCAGTGTCCCAAAACAGGCGTTTTCAGCCCATTACCGGCATATGGAAGAAACAGCAGTAAGCACTGGGAAATATCTGCTTCTAAATCCAATACGCAGCTATCTAACAGAACGGTTGTCAATGTGTGCACTCAACTTCCAGAGTTAAACCCGTGTGTGGATTCAGCAGTCTGCAAACACTTTCTCTGCAGAGTCCCAAAACAGGCGTTTTCAGCCCATTACCGGCATATGGAAGAAACAGCAGTAAGCACAGGGAAATATCTGCTTCTAAATCCAAAACGCAGCTATCTAACAGAACGGTTGTCAATGTGTGCACTCAACTTCCAGTGTTAAACCCGTGTGTGGATTCAGCAGTCTGCAAACACTTTCTCTGCAGAGTCCCAAAACAGGCGTTTTCAGCCCTTTACCAGCATATGGAAGAAACAGCAGTAAGCCCAGGGAAATATCTGCTTCTAAATCCAAAACGCAGCTATCTAACAGAACGGTTGTCAATGTGTGCACTCAACTTCCAGAGTTAAACCCGTGTGTGGATTCAGCAGTCTGCAAACACTTTCTCTGCAGAGTCCCAAAACAGGCGTTTTCAGCCCATTACCGGCATATGGAAGAAACAGCAGTAAGCACAGGGAAATATCTGCTTCTAAATCCGAAACGCAGCTATCTAACAGAACGGTTGTCAATGTGTGCACTCAACTTCCAGAGTTAAACCCGTGTGTGGATTCAGCAGTCTGCAAACCCTTTCTGTGCAGAGTCCCAAAACAGGTGTTTTCAGCCCATTACCGGCATATGGAAGAAACAGCAGTAAGCACAGGGAAATATCTGCTTCTAAATCCAAAACGCAGCTATCTAACAGAACGGTTGTCAATGTGTGCACTCAACTTCCAGAGTTAAACCCGTGTGTGGATTCAGCAGTCTGCAAACCCTTTCTCTGCAGAGTCCCAAAACAGGCGTTTTCAGCCCATTACCGGCATATGGAAGAAACAGCAGTAAGCACAGGGAAATATCTGCTTCTAAATCCAAAACGCAGCTATCTAACAGAACGGTTGTCAATGTGTGCACTCAACTTCCAGAGTTAAACCCGTGTGTGGATTCAGCAGTCTGCAAACCCTTTCTGTGCAGAGTCCCAAAACAGGCGTTTTCAGCCCATTACCGGCATATGGAAGAAACAGCAGTAAGCACAGGGAAATATCTGCTTCTAAATCCAAAACGCAGCTATCTAACAGAACGGTTGTCAATGTGTGCACTCAACTTCCAGAGTTAAACCCGTGTGTGGATTCAGCAGTCTGCAAACCCTTTCTCTGCAGAGTCCCAAAACAGGCGTTTTCAGCCCATTACCGGCATATGGAAGAAACAGCAGTAAGCACAGGGAAATATCTGCTTCTAAATCCAAAACGCAGCTATCTAACAGAACGGTTGTCAATGTGTGCACTCAACTTCCAGAGTTAAACCAGTGTGTGGATTCAGCAGTCTGCAAACACATTCTCTGCAGAGTCCCAAAACAGGCGTTTTCAGCCCATTACCGGCATATGGAAGAAACAGCAGTAAGCACAGGGAAATATCTGCTTCTAAATCCAAAACGCAGCTATCTAACAGAACGGTTGTCAATGTGTGCACTCAACTTCCAGAGTTAAACCCGTGTGTGGATTCAGCAGTCCGCAAACACTTTCTCTGCAGAGTCCCAAAACAGGCGTTTTCAGCCCATTACCGGCATATGGAAGAAACAGCAGTAAGCACAGGGAAATATCTGCTTCTAAATCCAATACGCAGCTATCTAACAGAACGGTTGTCAATGTGTGCACTCAACTTCCAGAGTTAAACCCGTGTGTGGATTCAGCAGTCTGCAAACCCTTTCTGTGCAGAGTCCCAAAACAGGCGTTTTCAGCCCATTACCGGCATATGGAAGAAACAGCAGTAAGCACAGGGAAATATCTGCTTCTAAATCCAAAACGCAGCTATCTAACAGAACGGTTGTCAATGTGTGCACTCAACTTCCAGAGTTAAACCCGTGTGTGGATTCAGCAGTCTGCAAACACTTTCTCTGCAGAGTCCCAAAACAGGCGTTTTCAGCCCTTTACCAGCATATGGAAGAAACAGCAGTAAGCCCAGGGAAATATCTGCTTCTAAATCCAAAACGCAGCTATATAACAGAACGGTTGTCAATGTGTGCACTCAACTTCCAGAGTTAAAACCGTGTGTGGATTCAGCAGTCTGCAAACACTTTCTCTGCAGAGTCCCAAAACAGGCGTTTTCAGCCCATTACCGGCATATGGAAGAAACAGCAGTAAGCACAGGGAAATATCTGCTTCTAAATCCAAAACGCAGCTATCTAACAGAACGGTTGTCAATGTGTGCACTCCACTTCCAGAGTTAAACCCGTGTGTGGATTCAGCAGTCTGCAAACCCTTTCTGTGCAGAGTCCCAAAACAGATGTTTTCAGCCCATTACCGGCATATGGAAGAAACAGCAGTAAGCACAGGGAAATATCTGCTTCTAAATCCAAAACGCAGCTATATAACAGAACGGTTGTCAATGTGTGCACTCAACTTCCAGAGTTAAACCCGTGTGTGGATTCAGCAGTCTGCAAACACTTTCTCTGCAGAGTCCCAAAACAGGCGTTTTCAGCCCATTACCGGCATATGGAAGAAACAGCAGTAAGCACAGGGAAATATCTGCTTCTAAATCCAAAACGCAGCTATCTAACAGAACGGTTGTCAATGTGTGCACTCCACTTCCAGAGTTAAACCCGTGTGTGGATTCAGCAGTCTGCAAACCCTTTCTGTGCAGAGTCCCAAAACAGACGTTTTCAGCCCATTACCGGCATATGGAAGAAACAGCAGTAAGCACAGGGAAATATCTGCTTCTAAATCCAAAACGCAGCTATCTAACAGAACGGTTGTCAATGTGTGCACTCAACTTCCAGAGTTAAACCCGTGTGTGGATTCAGCAGTCTGCAAACACTTTCTCTGCAGAGTCCCAAAACAGGCGTTTTCAGCCCATTACCGGCATATGGAAGAAACAGCAGTAAGCACAGGGAAATATCTGCTTCTAAATCCAAAACGCAGCTATCTAACAGAACGGTTGTCAATGTGTGCACTCAACTTCCAGAGTTAAACCCGTGTGTGGATTCAGCAGTCTGCAAACCCTTTCTGTGCAGAGTCCCAAAACAGGTGTTTTCAGCCCATTACCGGCATATGGAAGAAACAGCAGTAAGCACAGGGAAATATCTGCTTCTAAATCCAAAACGCAGCTATCTAACAGAACGGTTGTCAATGTGTGCACTCAACTTCCAGAGTTAAACCCGTGTGTGGATTCAGCAGTCTGCAAAACCTTTCTCTGCAGAGTCCCAAAACAGGCGTTTTCAGCCCATTACCGGCCTATGGAAGAAACAGCAGTAAGCACAGGGAAATATCTGCTTCTAAATCCAAAACGCAGCTATCTAACAGAACGGTTGTCAATGTGTGCACTCAACTTCCAGAGTTAAACCCGTGTGTGGATTCAGCAGTCTGCAAACCCTTTCTGTGCAGAGTCCCAAAACAGGCGTTTTCAGCCCATTACCGGCATATGGAAGAAACAGCAGTAAGCACAGGGAAATATCTGCTTCTAAATCCAAAACGCAGCTATCTAACAGAACGGTTGTCAATGTGTGCACTCAACTTCCAGAGTTAAACCCGTGTGTGGATTCAGCAGTCTGCAAACCCTTTCTGTGCAGAGTCCCAAAACAGGCGTTTTCAGCCCATTACCGGCATATGGAAGAAACAGCAGTAAGCACAGGGAAATATCTGCTTCTAAATCCAAAACGCAGCTATCTAACAGAACGGTTGTCAATGTGTGCACTCAACTTCCAGAGTTAAACCCGTGTGTGGATTCAGCAGTCTGCAAACACTTTCTCTGCAGAGTCCCAAAACAGGCGTTTTCAGCCCATTACCGGCATATGGAAGAAACAGCAGTAAGCACAGGGAAATATCTGCTTCTAAATCCAAAACGCAGCTATCTAACAGAACGGTTGTCAATGTGTGCACTCAACTTCCAGAGTTAAACCCGTGTGTGGATTCAGCAGTCTGCAAACCCTTTCTGTGCAGAGTCCCAAAACAGGCGTTTTCAGCCCATTACCGGCATATGGAAGAAACAGCAGTAAGCACAGGGAAATATCTGCTTCTAAATCCAAAACGCAGCTATCTAACAGAACGGTTGTCAATGTGTGCACTCAACTTCCAGAGTTAAACCAGTGTGTGGATTCAGCAGTCTGCAAACACATTCTCTGCAGAGTCCCAAAACAGGCGTTTTCAGCCCATTACCGGCATATGGAAGAAACAGCAGTAAGCACAGGGAAATATCTGCTTCTAAATCCAAAACGCAGCTATCTAACAGAACGGTTGTCAATGTGTGCACTCAACTTCCAGAGTTAAACCCGTGTGTGGATTCAGCAGTCCGCAAACACTTTCTCTGCAGAGTCCCAAAACAGGCGTTTTCAGCCCATTACCGGCATATGGAAGAAATAGCAGTAAGCACAGGGAAATATCTGCTTCTAAATCCAAAACGCAGCTATCTAACAGAACGGTTGTCAATGTGTGCACTCAACTTCCAGAGTTAAACCCGTGTGTCGATTCAGCAGTCTGCAAACACTTTCTCTGCAGTGTCCCAAAACAGGCGTTTTCAGCCCATTACCGGCATATGGAAGAAACAGCAGTAAGCACAGGGAAATATCTGCTTCTAAATCCAAAACGCAGCTATCTAACAGAACGGTTGTCAATGTGTGCACTCAACTTCCAGAGTTAAACCCGTGTGTGGATTCAGCAGTCTGCAAACCCTTTCTCTGCAGAGTCCCAAAACAGGCGTTTTCAGCCCATTACCGGCATATGGAAGAAACAGCAGTAAGCACAGGGAAATATCTGCTTCTAAATCCAAAACGCAGCTATCTAACAGAACGGTTGTCAATGTGTGCACTCAACTTCCAGAGTTAAACCCGTGTGTGGATTCAGCAGTCTGCAAACCCTTTCTGTGCAGAGTCCCAAAACAGGCGTTTTCAGCCCATTACCGGCATATAGAAGAAACAGCAGTAAGCAGAGGGAAATATATGCTTCTAAATCCAAAACGCAGCTATCTAACAGAACGGTTGTCAATGTGTGCACTCAACTTCCAGAGTTAAACCCGTGTGTGGATTCAGCAGTCTGCAAACCCTTTCTCTGCAGAGTCCCAAAACAGGCGTTTTCAGCCCATTACCGGCATATGGAAGAAACAGCAGTAAGCACAGGGAAATATCTGCTTCTAAATCCAAAACGCAGCTATCTAACAGAACGGTTGTCAATGTGTGCACTCAACTTCCAGAGTTAAACCCGTGTGTGGATTCAGCAGTCTGCAAACACTTTCTCTGCAGAGTCCCAAAACAGGCGTTTTCAGCCCATTACCGGCATATGGAAGAAACAGCAGTAAGCACAGGGAAATATCTGCTTCTAAATCCAAAACGCAGCTATCTAACAGAACGGTTGTCAATGTGTGCACTCAACTTCCAGAGTTAAACCCGTGTGTGGATTCAGCAGTCTGCAAACCCTTTCTGTGCAGAGTCCCAAAACAGGCGTTTTCAGCCCATTACCGGCATATGGAAGAAACAGCAGTAAGCACAGGGAAATATCTGCTTCTAAATCCAAAACGCAGCTATCTAACAGAACGGTTGTCAATGTGTGCACTCAACTTCCAGAGTTAAACCCGTGTGTGGATTCAGCAGTCTGCAAACCCTTTCTGTGCAGAGTCCCAAAACAGGCGTTTTCAGCCCATTACCGGCATATGGAAGAAACAGCAGTAAGCACAGGGAAATATCTGCTTCTAAATCCAAAACGCAGCTATCTAACAGAACGGTTGTCAATGTGTGCACTCAACTTCCAGAGTTAAACCAGTGTGTGGATTCAGCAGTCTGCAAACACATTCTCTGCAGAGTCCCAAAACAGGCGTTTTCAGCCCATTACCGGCATATGGAAGAAACAGCAGTAAGCACAGGGAAATATCTGCTTCTAAATCCAAAACGCAGCTATCTAACAGAACGGTTGTCAATGTGTGCACTCAACTTCCAGAGTTAAACCCGTGTGTGGATTCAGCAGTCTGCAAACACTTTCTCTGCAGAGTCCCAAAACAGGCGTTTTCAGCCCTTTACCAGCATATGGAAGAAACAGCAGTAAGCCCAGGGAAATATCTGCTTCTAAATCCAAAACGCAGCTATATAACAGAACGGTTGTCAATGTGTGCACTCAACTTCCAGAGTTAAAACCGTGTGTGGATTCAGCAGTCTGCAAACACTTTCTCTGCAGAGTCCCAAAACAGGCGTTTTCAGCCCATTACCGGCATATGGAAGAAACAGCAGTAAGCACAGGGAAATATCTGCTTCTAAATCCAAAACGCAGCTATCTAACAGAACGGTTGTCAATGTGTGCACTCCACTTCCAGAGTTAAACCCGTGTGTGGATTCAGCAGTCTGCAAACCCTTTCTGTGCAGAGTCCCAAAACAGACGTTTTCAGCCCATTACCGGCATATGGAAGAAACAGCAGTAAGCACAGGGAAATATCTGCTTCTAAATCCAAAACGCAGCTATATAACAGAACGGTTGTCAATGTGTGCACTCAACTTCCAGAGTTAAACCCGTGTGTGGATTCAGCAGTCTGCAAACACTTTCTCTGCAGAGTCCCAAAACAGGCGTTTTCAGCCCATTACCGGCATATGGAAGAAACAGCAGTAAGCACAGGGAAATATCTGCTTCTAAATCCAAAACGCAGCTATCTAACAGAACGGTTGTCAATGTGTGCACTCCACTTCCAGAGTTAAACCCGTGTGTGGATTCAGCAGTCTGCAAACCCTTTCTGTGCAGAGTCCCAAAACAGACGTTTTCAGCCCATTACCGGCATATGGAAGAAACAGCAGTAAGCACAGGGAAATATCTGCTTCTAAATCCAAAACGCAGCTATCTAACAGAACGGTTGTCAATGTGTGCACTCAACTTCCAGAGTTAAACCCGTGTGTGGATTCAGCAGTCTGCAAACACTTTCTCTGCAGAGTCCCAAAACAGGCGTTTTCAGCCCATTACCGGCATATGGAAGAAACAGCAGTAAGCACAGGGAAATATCTGCTTCTAAATCCAAAACGCAGCTATCTAACAGAACGGTTGTCAATGTGTGCACTCAACTTCCAGAGTTAAACCCGTGTGTGGATTCAGCAGTCTGCAAACCCTTTCTGTGCAGAGTCCCAAAACAGGTGTTTTCAGCCCATTACCGGCATATGGAAGAAACAGCAGTAAGCACAGGGAAATATCTGCTTCTAAATCCAAAACGCAGCTATCTAACAGAACGGTTGTCAATGTGTGCACTCAACTTCCAGAGTTAAACCCGTGTGTGGATTCAGCAGTCTGCAAAACCTTTCTCTGCAGAGTCCCAAAACAGGCGTTTTCAGCCCATTACCGGCCTATGGAAGAAACAGCAGTAAGCACAGGGAAATATCTGCTTCTAAATCCAAAACGCAGCTATCTAACAGAACGGTTGTCAATGTGTGCACTCAACTTCCAGAGTTAAACCCGTGTGTGGATTCAGCAGTCTGCAAACCCTTTCTGTGCAGAGTCCCAAAACAGGCGTTTTCAGCCCATTACCGGCATATGGAAGAAACAGCAGTAAGCACAGGGAAATATCTGCTTCTAAATCCAAAACGCAGCTATCTAACAGAACGGTTGTCAATGTGTGCACTCAACTTCCAGAGTTAAACCCGTGTGTGGATTCAGCAGTCTGCAAACCCTTTCTGTGCAGAGTCCCAAAACAGGCGTTTTCAGCCCATTACCGGCATATGGAAGAAACAGCAGTAAGCACAGGGAAATATCTGCTTCTAAATCCAAAACGCAGCTATCTAACAGAACGGTTGTCAATGTGTGCACTCAACTTCCAGAGTTAAACCCGTGTGTGGATTCAGCAGTCTGCAAACACTTTCTCTGCAGAGTCCCAAAACAGGCGTTTTCAGCCCATTACCGGCATATGGAAGAAACAGCAGTAAGCACAGGGAAATATCTGCTTCTAAATCCAAAACGCAGCTATCTAACAGAACGGTTGTCAATGTGTGCACTCAACTTCCAGAGTTAAACCCGTGTGTGGATTCAGCAGTCTGCAAACCCTTTCTGTGCAGAGTCCCAAAACAGGCGTTTTCAGCCCATTACCGGCATATGGAAGAAACAGCAGTAAGCACAGGGAAATATCTGCTTCTAAATCCAAAACGCAGCTATCTAACAGAACGGTTGTCAATGTGTGCACTCAACTTCCAGAGTTAAACCAGTGTGTGGATTCAGCAGTCTGCAAACACATTCTCTGCAGAGTCCCAAAACAGGCGTTTTCAGCCCATTACCGGCATATGGAAGAAACAGCAGTAAGCACAGGGAAATATCTGCTTCTAAATCCAAAACGCAGCTATCTAACAGAACGGTTGTCAATGTGTGCACTCAACTTCCAGAGTTAAACCCGTGTGTGGATTCAGCAGTCTGCAAACCCTTTCTGTGCAGAGTCCCAAAACAGGTGTTTTCAGCCCATTACCGGCATATGGAAGAAACAGCAGTAAGCACAGGGAAATATCTGCTTCTAAATCCAAAACGCAGCTATCTAACAGAACGGTTGTCAATGTGTGCACTCAACTTCCAGAGTTAAACCCGTGTGTGGATTCAGCAGTCTGCAAACCCTTTCTCTGCAGAGTCCCAAAACAGGCGTTTTCAGCCCATTACCGGCATATGGAAGAAACAGCAGTAAGCACAGGGAAATATCTGCTTCTAAATCCAAAACGCAGCTATCTAACAGAACGGTTGTCAATGTGTGCACTCAACTTCCAGAGTTAAACCCGTGTGTGGATTCAGCAGTCTGCAAACCCTTTCTGTGCAGAGTCCCAAAACAGGCGTTTTCAGCCCATTACCGGCATATAGAAGAAACAGCAGTAAGCAGAGGGAAATATCTGCTTCTAAATCCAAAACGCAGCTATCTAACAGAACGGTTGTCAATGTGTGCACTCAACTTCCAGAGTTAAACCCGTGTGTGGATTCAGCAGTCTGCAAACCCTTTCTCTGCAGAGTCCCAAAACAGGCGTTTTCAGCCCATTACCGGCATATGGAAGAAACAGCAGTAAGCACAGGGAAATATCTGCTTCTAAATCCAAAACGCAGCTATCTAACAGAACGGTTGTCAATGTGTGCACTCAACTTCCAGAGTTAAACCCGTGTGTGGATTCAGCAGTCTGCAAACACTTTCTCTGCAGAGTCCCAAAACAGGCGTTTTCAGCCCATTACCGGCATATGGAAGAAACAGCAGTAAGCACAGGGAAATATCTGCTTCTAAATCCAAAACGCAGCTATCTAACAGAACGGTTGTCAATGTGTGCACTCAACTTCCAGAGTTAAACCCGTGTGTGGATTCAGCAGTCTGCAAACCCTTTCTCTGCAGAGTCCCAAAACAGGCGTTTTCAGCCCATTACCGGCATATGGAAGAAACAGCAGTAAGCACAGGGAAATATCTGCTTCTAAATCCAAAACGCAGCTATCTAACAGAACGGTTGTCAATGTGTGCACTCAACTTCCAGAGTTAAACCCGTGTGTGGATTCAGCAGTCTGCAAACCCTTTCTGTGCAGAGTCCCAAAACAGACGTTTTCAGCCCATTACCGGCATATGGAAGAAACAGCAGTAAGCACAGGGAAATATCTGCTTCTAAATCCAAAACGCAGCTATCTAACAGAACGGTTGTCAATGTGTGCACTCAACTTCCAGAGTTAAACCAGTGTGTGGATTCAGCAGTCTGCAAACACATTCTCTGCAGAGTCCCAAAACAGGCGTTTTCAGCCCATTACCCGGCATATGGAAGAAACAGCAGTAAGCACAGGGAAATATCTGCTTCTAAATCCAAAACGCAGCTATCTAACAGAACGGTTGTCAATGTGTGCACTCAACTTCCAGAGTTAAACCCGTGTGTCGATTCAGCAGTCTGCAAACAGTTTCTCTGCAGTGTCCCAAAACAGGCGTTTTCAGCCCATTACCGGCATATGGAAGAAACAGCAGTAAGCACAGGGAAATATCTGCTTCTAAATCCAATACGCAGCTATCTAACAGAACGGTTGTCAATGTGTGCACTCAACTTCCAGAGTTAAACCCGTGTGTGGATTCAGCAGTCTGCAAACCCTTTCTGTGCAGAGTCCCAAAACAGGCGTTTTCAGCCCATTACCGGCATATGGAAGAAACAGCAGTAAGCACAGGGAAATATCTGCTTCTAAATCCAAAACGCAGCTATCTAACAGAACGGTTGTCAATGTGTGCACTCAACTTCCAGAGTTAAACCCGTGTGTGGATTCAGCAGTCTGCAAACACTTTCTCTGCAGAGTCCCAAAACAGGCGTTTTCAGCCCTTTACCAGCATATGGAAGAAACAGCAGTAAGCCCAGGGAAATATCTGCTTCTAAATCCAAAACGCAGCTATCTAACAGAACGGTTGTCAATGTGTGCACTCAACTTCCAGAGTTAAACCCGTGTGTGGATTCAGCAGTCTGCAAACACTTTCTCTGCAGAGTCCCCAAACAGGCGTTTTCAGCCCATTACCGGCATATGGAAGAAACAGCAGTAAGCACAGGGAAATATCTGCTTCTAAATCCAAAACGCAGCTATCTAACAGAACGGTTGTCAATGTGTGCACTCAACTTCCAGAGTTAAACCCGTGTGTGGATTCAGCAGTCTGCAAACTCTTTCTGTGCAGAGTCCCAAAACAGGTGTTTTCAGCCCATTACCGGCATATGGAAGAAACAGCAGTAAGCACAGGGAAATATCTGCTTCTAAATCCAAAACGCAGCTATCTAACAGAACGGTTGTCAATGTGTGCACTCAACTTCCAGAGTTAAACCCGTGTGTGGATTCAGCAGTCTGCAAACCCTTTCTGTGCAGAGTCCCAAAACAGGCGTTTTCAGCCCATTACCGGCCTATGGAAGAAACAGCAGTAAGCACAGGGAAATATCTGCTTCTAAATCCAAAACGCAGCTATCTAACAGAACGGTTGTCAATGTGTGCACTCAACTTCCAGAGTTAAACCCGTGTGTGGATTCAGCAGTCTGCAAACCCTTTCTGTGCAGAGTCCCAAAACAGGCGTTTTCAGCCCATTACCGGCATATGGAAGAAACAGCAGTAAGCACAGGGAAATATCTGCTTCTAAATCCAAAACGCAGCTATCTAACAGAACGGTTGTCAATGTGTGCACTCAACTTCCAGAGTTAAACCCGTGTGTGGATTCAGCAGTCTGCAAACCCTTTCTGTGCAGAGTCCCAAAACAGGCGTTTTCAGCCCATTACCGGCATATGGAAGAAACAGCAGTAAGCACAGGGAAATATCTGCTTCTAAATCCAAAACGCAGCTATCTAACAGAACGGTTGTCAATGTGTGCACTCAACTTCCAGAGTTAAACCCGTGTGTGGATTCAGCAGTCTGCAAACCCTTTCTCTGCAGAGTCCCAAAACAGGCGTTTTCAGCCCATTACCGGCATATGGAAGAAACAGCAGTAAGCACAGGGAAATATCTGCTTCTAAATCCAAAACGCAGCTATCTAACAGAACGGTTGTCAATGTGTGCACTCAACTTCCAGAGTTAAACCCGTGTGTGGATTCAGCAGTCTGCAAACCCTTTCTGTGCAGAGTCCCAAAACAGGCATTTTCAGCCCATTACCGGCATATGGAAGAAACAGCAGTAAGCACAGGGAAATATCTGCTTCTAAATCCAAAACGCAGCTATCTAACAGAACGGTTGTCAATGTGTGCACTCAACTTCCAGAGTTAAACCAGTGTGTGGATTCAGCAGTCTGCAAACACATTCTCTGCAGAGTCCCAAAACAGGCGTTTTCAGCCCATTACCGGCATATGGAAGAAACAGCAGTAAGCACAGGGAAATATCTGCTTCTAAATCCAAAACGCAGCTATCTAACAGAACGGTTGTCAATGTGTGCACTCAACTTCCAGAGTTAAACCCGTGTGTGGATTCAGCAGTCCGCAAACACTTTCTCTGCAGAGTCCCAAAACAGGCGTTTTCAGCCCATTACCGGCATATGGAAGAAATAGCAGTAAGCACAGGGAAATATCTGCTTCTAAATCCAAAACGCAGCTATCTAACAGAACGGTTGTCAATGTGTGCACTCAACTTCCAGAGTTAAACCCGTGTGTCGATTCAGCAGTCTGCAAACACTTTCTCTGCAGTGTCCCAAAACAGGCGTTTTCAGCCCATTACCGGCATATGGAAGAAACAGCAGTAAGCACAGGGAAATATCTGCTTCTAAATCCAATACGCAGCTATCTAACAGAACGGTTGTCAATGTGTGCACTCAACTTCCAGAGTTAAACCCGTGTGTGGATTCAGCAGTCTGCAAACCCTTTCTGTGCAGAGTCCCAAAACAGGCGTTTTCAGCCCATTACCGGCATATGGAAGAAACAGCAGTAAGCACAGGGAAATATCTGCTTCTAAATCCAAAAACGCAGCTATCTAACAGAACGGTTGTCAATGTGTGCACTCAACTTCCAGAGTTAAACCCGTGTGTGGATTCAGCAGTCTGCAAACACTTTCTCTGCAGAGTCCCAAAACAGGCGTTTTCAGCCCTTTACCAGCATATGGAAGAAACAGCAGTAAGCCCAGGGAAATATCTGCTTCTAAATCCAAAACGCAGCTATCTAACAGAACGGTTGTCAATGTTTGCACTCAACTTCCAGAGTTAAACCCGTGTGTGGATTCAGCAGTTCGCAAACCCTTTCTGTGCAGAGTCCCAAAACAGGCGTTTTCAGCCCATTACCGGCATATGGAAGAAACAGCAGTAAGCACAGGGAAATATCTGCTTCTAAATCCAAAACGCAGCTATCTAACAGAACGGTTGTCAATGTGTGCACTCAACTTCCAGAGTTAAACCCGTGTGTGGATTCAGCAGTCTGCAAACCCTTCTGTGCAGAGTCCCAAAACAGGCGTTTTCAGCCCATTACCGGCATATGGAAGAAACAGCAGTAAGCACAGGGAAATATCTGCTTCTAAATCCAAAACGCAGCTATCTAACAGAACGGTTGTCAATGTGTGCACTCAACTTCCAGAGTTAAACCCGTGTGTGGATTCAGCAGTCTGCAAACCCTTTCTCTGCAGAGTCCCAAAACAGGCGTTTTCAGCCCATTACCGGCATATGGAAGAAACAGCAGTAAGCACAGGGAAATATCTGCTTCTAAATCCAAAACGCAGCTATCTAACAGAACGGTTGTCAATGTGTGCACTCAACTTCCAGAGTTAAACCCGTGTGTGGATTCAGCAGTCTGCAAACCCTTTCTCTGCAGAGTCCCAAAACAGGCGTTTTCAGCCCATTACCGGCATATGGAAGAAACAGCAGTAAGCACAGGGAAATATCTGCTTCTAAATCCAAAACGCAGCTATCTAACAGAACGGTTGTCAATGTGTGCACTCAACTTCCAGAGTTAAACCCGTGTGTGGATTCAGCAGTCTGCAAACCCTTTCTCTGCAGAGTCCCAAAACAGGCGTTTTCAGCCCATTACCGGCATATGGAAGAAACAGCAGTAAGCACAGGGAAATATCTGCTTCTAAATCCAAAACGCAGCTATCTAACAGAACGGTTGTCAATGTGTGCACTCAACTTCCAGAGTTAAACCAGTGTGTGGATTCAGCAGTCTGCAAACACATTCTCTGCAGAGTCCCCAAAACAGGCGTTTTCAGCCCATTACCGGCATATGGAAGAAACAGCAGTAAGCACAGGGAAATATCTGCTTCTAAATCCAAAACGCAGCTATCTAACAGAACGGTTGTCAATGTGTGCACTCAACTTCCAGAGTTAAACCCGTGTGTGGATTCAGCAGTCCGCAAACACTTTCTCTGCAGAGTCCCAAAACAGCCGTTTTCAGCCCATTACCGGCATATGGAAGAAATAGCAGTAAGCACAGGGAAATATCTGCTTCTAAATCCAAAACGCAGCTATCTAACAGAACGGTTGTCAATGTGTGCACTCAACTTCCAGAGTTAAACCCGTGTGTGGATTCAGCAGTCTGCAAACACTTTCTCTGCAGAGTCCCAAAACAGGCGTTTTCAGCCCATTACCGGCATATGGAAGAAACAGCAGTAAGCACAGGGAAATATCTGCTTCTAAATCCAATACGCAGCTATCTAACAGAACGGTTGTCAATGTGTGCACTCAACTTCCAGAGTTAAACCCGTGTGTGGATTCAGCAGTCTGCAAACCCTTTCTGTGCAGAGTCCCAAAACAGGCGTTTTCAGCCCATTACCGGCATATGGAAGAAACAGCAGTAAGCACAGGGAAATATCTGCTTCTAAATCCAAAACGCAGCTATCTAACAGAACGGTTGTCAATGTGTGCACTCAACTTCCAGAGTTAAACCCGTGTGTGGATTCAGCAGTCTGCAAACACTTTCTCTGCAGAGTCCCAAAACAGGCGTTTTCAGCCCTTTACCAGCATATGGAAGAAACAGCAGTAAGCCCAGGGAAATATCTGCTTCTAAATCCAAAACGCAGCTATATAACAGAACGGTTGTCAATGTGTGCACTCAACTTCCAGAGTTAAAACCGTGTGTGGATTCAGCAGTCTGCAAACACTTTCTCTGCAGAGTCCCAAAACAGGCGTTTTCAGCCCATTACCGGCATATGGAAGAAACAGCAGTAAGCACAGGGAAATATCTGCTTCTAAATCCAAAACGCAGCTATCTAGCAGAACGGTTGTCAATGTGTGCACTCCACTTCCAGAGTTAAACCCGTGTGTGGATTCAGCAGTCTGCAAACCCTTTCTGTGCAGAGTCCCAAAACAGACGTTTTCAGCCCATTACCGGCATATGGAAGAAACAGCAGTAAGCACAGGGAAATATCTGCTTCTAAATCCAAAACGCAGCTATATAACAGAACGGTTGTCAATGTGTGCACTCAACTTCCAGAGTTAAACCCGTGTGTGGATTCAGCAGTCTGCAAACACTTTCTCTGCAGAGTCCCAAAACAGGCGTTTTCAGCCCATTACCGGCATATGGAAGAAACAGCAGTAAGCACAGGGAAATATCTGCTTCTAAATCCAAAACGCAGCTATCTAACAGAACGGTTGTCAATGTGTGCACTCCACTTCCAGAGTTAAACCCGTGTGTGGATTCAGCAGTCTGCAAACCCTTTCTGTGCAGAGTCCCAAAACAGACGTTTTCAGCCCATTACCGGCATATGGAAGAAAACAGCAGTAAGCACAGGGAAATATCTGCTTCTAAATCCAAAACGCAGCTATCTAACAGAACGGTTGTCAATGTGTGCACTCAACTTCCAGAGTTAAACCCGTGTGTGGATTCAGCAGTCTGCAAACACTTTCTCTGCAGAGTCCCAAAACAGGCGTTTTCAGCCCATTACCGGCATATGGAAGAAACAGCAGTAAGCACAGGGAAATATCTGCTTCTAAATCCAAAACGCAGCTATCTAACAGAACGGTTGTCAATGTGTGCACTCAACTTCCAGAGTTAAACCCGTGTGTGGATTCAGCAGTCTGCAAACCCTTTCTGTGCAGAGTCCCAAAACAGGTGTTTTCAGCCCATTACCGGCATATGGAAGAAACAGCAGTAAGCACAGGGAAATATCTGCTTCTAAATCCAAAACGCAGCTATCTAACAGAACGGTTGTCAATGTGTGCACTCAACTTCCAGAGTTAAACCCGTGTGTGGATTCAGCAGTCTGCAAACCCTTTCTCTGCAGAGTCCCAAAACAGGCGTTTTCAGCCCATTACCGGCCTATGGAAGAAACAGCAGTAAGCACAGGGAAATATCTGCTTCTAAATCCAAAACGCAGCTATCTAACAGAACGGTTGTCAATGTGTGCACTCAACTTCCAGAGTTAAACCCGTGTGTGGATTCAGCAGTCTGCAAACCCTTTCTGTGCAGAGTCCCAAAACAGGCGTTTTCAGCCCATTACCGGCATATGGAAGAAACAGCAGTAAGCACAGGGAAATATCTGCTTCTAAATCCAAAACGCAGCTATCTAACAGAACGGTTGTCAATGTGTGCACTCAACTTCCAGAGTTAAACCCGTGTGTGGATTCAGCAGTCTGCAAACCCTTTCTGTGCAGAGTCCCAAAACAGGCGTTTTCAGCCCATTACCGGCATATGGAAGAAACAGCAGTAAGCACAGGGAAATATCTGCTTCTAAATCCAAAACGCAGCTATCTAACAGAACGGTTGTCAATGTGTGCACTCAACTTCCAGAGTTAAACCCGTGTGTGGATTCAGCAGTCTGCAAACCCTTTCTCTGCAGAGTCCCAAAACAGGCGTTTTCAGCCCATTACCGGCATATGGAAGAAACAGCAGTAAGCACAGGGAAATATCTGCTTCTAAATCCAAAACGCAGCTATCTAACAGAACGGTTGTCAATGTGTGCACTCAACTTCCAGAGTTAAACCCGTGTGTGGATTCAGCAGTCTGCAAACCCTTTCTGTGCAGAGTCCCAAAACAGGTGTTTTCAGCCCATTACCGGCATATGGAAGAAACAGCAGTAAGCACAGGGAAATATCTGCTTCTAAATCCAAAACGCAGCTATCTAACAGAACGGTTGTCAATGTGTGCACTCAACTTCCAGAGTTAAACCCGTGTGTGGATTCAGCAGTCTGCAAACCCTTTCTCTGCAGAGTCCCAAAACAGGCGTTTTCAGCCCATTACCGGCCTATGGAAGAAACAGCAGTAAGCACAGGGAAATATCTGCTTCTAAATCCAAAACGCAGCTATCTAACAGAACGGTTGTCAATGTGTGCACTCAACTTCCAGAGTTAAACCCGTGTGTGGATTCAGCAGTCTGCAAACCCTTTCTGTGCAGAGTCCCAAAACAGGCGTTTTCAGCCCATTACCGGCATATGGAAGAAACAGCAGTAAGCACAGGGAAATATCTGCTTCTAAATCCAAAACGCAGCAATCTAACAGAACGGTTGTCAATGTGTGCACTCAACTTCCAGAGTTAAACCCGTGTGTGGATTCAGCAGTCTGCAAACCCTTTCTGTGCAGAGTCCCAAAACAGGCGTTTTCAGCCCATTACCGGCATATGGAAGAAACAGCAGTAAGCACAGGGAAATATCTGCTTCTAAATCCAAAACGCAGCTATCTAACAGAACGGTTGTCAATGTGTGCACTCACCTTCCAGAGTTAAACCCGTGTGTGGATTCAGCAGTCTGCAAACACTTTCTCTGCAGAGTCCCAAAACAGGCGTTTTCAGCCCATTACCGGCATATGGAAGAAACAGCAGTAAGCACAGGGAAATATCTGCTTCTAAATCCAAAACGCAGCTATCTAACAGAACGGTTGTCAATGTGTGCACTCAACTTCCAGAGTTAAACCCGTGTGTGGATTCAGCAGTCTGCAAACCCTTTCTGTGCAGAGTCCCAAAACAGGCGTTTTCAGCCCATTACCGGCATATGGAAGAAACAGCAGTAAGCACAGGGAAATATCTGCTTCTAAATCCAAAACGTAGCTATCTAACAGAACGGTTGTCAATGTGTGCACTCAACTTCCAGAGTTAAACCAGTGTGTGGATTCAGCAGTCTGCAAACACATTCTCTGCAGAGTCCCAAAACAGGCGTTTTCAGCCCATTACCGGCATATGGAAGAAACAGCAGTAAGCACAGGGAAATATCTGCTTCTAAATCCAAAACGCAGCTATCTAACAGAACGGTTGTCAATGTGTGCACTCAACTTCCAGAGTTAAACCCGTGTGTGGATTCAGCAGTCTGCAAACACTTTCTCTGCAGAGTCCCAAAACAGGCGTTTTCAGCCCATTACCGGCATATGGAAGAAACAGCAGTAAGCACAGGGAAATATCTGCTTCTAAATCCAAAACGCAGCTATCTAACAGAACGGTTGTCAATGTGTGCACTCAACTTCGAGAGGTAAACCCGTGTGTGGATTCAGCAGTCTGCAAACCCTTTCTGTGCAGAGTCCCAAAACAGGTGTTTTCAGCCCATTACCGGCATATGGAAGAAACAGCAGTAAGCACAGGGAAATATCTGCTTCTAAATCCAAAACGCAGCTATCTAACAGAACGGTTGTCAATGTGTGCACTCAACTTCCAGAGTTAAACCCGTGTGTGGATTCAGCAGTCTGCAAACCCTTTCTCTGCAGAGTCCCAAAACAGGCGTTTTCAGCCCATTACCGGCATATGGAAGAAACAGCAGTAAGCACAGGGAAATATCTGCTTTTAAATCCAAAACGCAGCTATCTAACAGAACGGTTGTCAATGTGTGCACTCAACTTCCAGAGTTAAACCCGTGTGTGGATTCAGCAGTCTGCAAACCCTTTCTCTGCAGAGTCCCAAAACAGGCGTTTTCAGCCCATTACCGGCATATGGAAGAAACAGCAGTAAGCACAGGGAAATATCTGCTTCTAAATCCAAAACGCAGCTATCTAACAGAACGGTTGTCAATGTGTGCACTCAACTTCCAGAGTTAAACCCGTGTGTGGATTCAGCAGTCTGCAAACCCTTTCTCTGCAGAGTCCCAAAACAGGCGTTTTCAGCCCATTACCGGCATATGGAAGAAACAGCAGTAAGCACAGGGAAATATCTGCTTCTAAATCCAAAACGCAGCTATCTAACAGAACGGTTGTCAATGTGTGCACTCAACTTCCAGAGTTAAACCAGTGTGTGGATTCAGCAGTCTGCAAACACATTCTCTGCAGAGTCCCAAAACAGGCGTTTTCAGCCCATTACCGGCATATGGAAGAAACAGCAGTAAGCACAGGGAAATATCTGCTTCTAAATCCAAAACGCAGCTATCTAACAGAACGGTTGTCAATGTGTGCACTCAACTTCCAGAGTTAAACCCGTGTGTGGATTCAGCAGTCCGCAAACACTTTCTCTGCAGAGTCCCAAAACAGGCGTTTTCAGCCCATTACCGGCATATGGAAGAAACAGCAGTAAGCACAGGGAAATATCTGCTTCTAAATCCAAAACGCAGCTATCTAACAGAACGGTTGTCAATGTGTGCACTCAACTTCCAGAGTTAAACCCGTGTGTCGATTCAGCAGTCTGCAAACACTTTCTCTGCAGAGTCCCAAAACAGGCGTTTTCAGCCCATTACCGGCATATGGAAGAAACAGCAGTAAGCACAGGGAAATATCTGCTTCTAAATCCAATACGCAGCTATCTAACAGAACGGTTGTCAATGTGTGCACTCAACTTCCAGAGTTAAACCCGTGTGTGGATTCAGCAGTCTGCAAACCCTTTCTGTGCAGAGTCCCAAAACAGGCGTTTTCAGCCCATTACCGGCATATGGAAGAAACAGCAGTAAGCACAGGGAAATATCTGCTTCTAAATCCAAAACGCAGCTATCTAACAGAACGGTTGTCAATGTGTGCACTCAACTTCCAGAGTTAAACCCGTGTGTGGATTCAGCAGTCTGCAAACACTTTCTCTGCAGAGTCCCAAAACAGGCGTTTTCAGCCCTTTACCAGCATATGGAAGAAACAGCAGTAAGCCCAGGGAAATATCTGCTTCTAAATCCAAAACGCAGCTATCTAACAGAACGGTTGTCAATGTGTGCACTCAACTTCCAGAGTTAAACCCGTGTGTGGATTCAGCAGTCTGCAAACACTTTCTCTGCAGAGTCCCAAAACAGGCGTTTTCAGCCCATTACCGGCATATGGAAGAAACAGCAGTAAGCACAGGGAAATATCTGCTTCTAAATCCAAAACGCAGCTATCTAACAGAACGGTTGTCAATGTGTGCACTCAACTTCCAGAGTTAAACCCGTGTGTGGATTCAGCAGTCTGCAAACTCTTTCTGTGCAGAGTCCCAAAACAGGTGTTTTCAGCCCATTACCGGCATATGGAAGAAACAGCAGTAAGCACAGGGAAATATCTGCTTCTAAATCCAAAACGCAGCTATCTAACAGAACGGTTGTCAATGTGTGCACTCAACTTCCAGAGTTAAACCCGTGTGTGGATTCAGCAGTCTGCAAACCCTTTCTGTGCAGAGTCCCAAAACAGGCGTTTTCAGCCCATTACCGGCCTATGGAAGAAACAGCAGTAAGCACAGGGAAATATCTGCTTCTAAATCCAAAACGCAGCTATCTAACAGAACGGTTGTCAATGTGTGCACTCAACTTCCAGAGTTAAACCCGTGTGTGGATTCAGCAGTCTGCAAACCCTTTCTGTGCAGAGTCCCAAAACAGGCGTTTTCAGCCCATTACCGGCATATGGAAGAAACAGCAGTAAGCACAGGGAAATATCTGCTTCTAAATCCAAAACGCAGCTATCTAACAGAACGGTTGTCAATGTGTGCACTCAACTTCCAGAGTTAAACCCGTGTGTGGATTCAGCAGTCTGCAAACCCTTTCTGTGCAGAGTCCCAAAACAGGCGTTTTCAGCCCATTACCGGCATATGGAAGAAACAGCAGTAAGCACAGGGAAATATCTCCTTCTAAATCCAAAACGCAGCTATCTAACAGAACGGTTGTCAATGTGTGCACTCAACTTCCAGAGTTAAACCCGTGTGTGGATTCAGCAGTCTGCAAACACTTTCTCTGCAGAGTCCCAAAACAGGCGTTTTCAGCCCATTACCGGCATATGGAAGAAACAGCAGTAAGCACAGGGAAATATCTGCTTCTAAATCCAAAACGCAGCTATCTAACAGAACGGTTGTCAATGTGTGCACTCAACTTCCAGAGTTAAACCCGTGTGTGGATTCAGCAGTCTGCAAACCCTTTCTGTGCAGAGTCCCAAAACAGGCGTTTTCAGCCCATTACCGGCATATGGAAGAAACAGCAGTAAGCACAGGGAAATATCTGCTTCTAAATCCAAAACGCAGCTATCTAACAGAACGGTTGTCAATGTGTGCAGTCAACTTCCAGAGTTAAACCAGTGTGTGGATTCAGCAGTCTGCAAACACATTCTCTGCAGAGTCCCAAAACAGGCGTTTTCAGCCCATTACCGGCATATGGAAGAAACAGCAGTAAGCACAGGGAAATATCTGCTTCTAAATCCAAAACGCAGCTATCTAACAGAACGGTTGTCAATGTGTGCACTCAACTTCCAGAGTTAAACCCGTGTGTGGATTCAGCAGTCCGCAAACACTTTCTCTGCAGAGTCCCAAAACAGGCGTTTTCAGCCCATTACCGGCATATGGAAGAAATAGCAGTAAGCACAGGGAAATATCTGCTTCTAAATCCAAAACGCAGCTATCTAACAGAACGGTTGTCAATGTGTGCACTCAACTTCCAGAGTTAAACCCGTGTGTCGATTCAGCAGTCTGCAAACACTTTCTCTGCAGTGTCCCAAAACAGGCGTTTTCAGCCCATTACCGGCATATGGAAGAAACAGCAGTAAGCACAGGGAAATATCTGCTTCTAAATCCAATACGCAGCTATCTAACAGAACGGTTGTCAATGTGTGCACTCAACTTCCAGAGTTAAGCCCGTGTGTGGATTCAGCAGTCTGCAAACCCTTTCTGTGCAGAGTCCCAAAACAGGCGTTTTCAGCCCATTACCGGCATATGGAAGAAACAGCAGTAAGCACAGGGAAATATCTGCTTCTAAATCCAAAACGCAGCTATCTAACAGAACGGTTGTCAATGTGTGCACTCAACTTCCAGAGTTAAACCCGTGTGTGGATTCAGCAGTCTGCAAACACTTTCTCTGCAGAGTCCCAAAACAGGCGTTTTCAGCCCATTACCGGCATATGGAAGAAACAGCAGTAAGCACAGGGAAATATCTGCTTCTAAATCCAAAACGCAGCTATCTAACAGAACGGTTGTCAATGTGTGCACTCAACTTCCAGAGTTAAACCCGTGTGTGGATTCAGCAGTCTGCAAACCCTTTCTGTGCAGAGTCCCAAAACAGGTGTTTTCAGCCCATTACCGGCATATGGAAGAAACAGCAGTAAGCACAGGGAAATATCTGCTTCTAAATCCAAAACGCAGCTATCTAACAGAACGGTTGTCAATGTGTGCACTCAACTTCCAGAGTTAAACCCGTGTGTGGATTCAGCAGTCTGCAAACCCTTTCTCTGCAGAGTCCCAAAACAGGCGTTTTCAGCCCATTACCGGCATATGGAAGAAACAGCAGTAAGCACAGGGAAATATCTGCTTCTAAATCCAAAACGCAGCTATCTAACAGAACGGTTGTCAATGTGTGCACTCAACTTCCAGAGTTAAACCCGTGTGTGGATTCAGCAGTCTGCAAACCCTTTCTCTGCAGAGTCCCAAAACAGGCGTTTTCAGCCCATTACCGGCATATGGAAGAAACAGCAGTAAGCACAGGGAAATATCTGCTTCTAAATCCAAAACGCAGCTATCTAACAGAACGGTTGTCAATGTGTGCACTCAACTTCCAGAGTTAAACCCGTGTGTGGATTCAGCAGTCTGCAAACCCTTTCTCTGCAGAGTCCCAAAACAGGCGTTTTCAGCCCATTACCGGCATATGGAAGAAACAGCAGTAAGCACAGGGAAATATCTGCTTCTAAATCCAAAACGCAGCTATCTAACAGAACGGTTGTCAATGTGTGCACTCAACTTCCAGAGTTAAACCAGTGTGTGGATTCAGCAGTGTGCAAACACATTCTCTGCAGAGTCCCAAAACAGGCGTTTTCAGCCCATTACCGGCATATGGAAGAAACAGCAGTAAGCACAGGGAAATATCTGCTTCTAAATCCAAAACGCAGCTATCTAACAGAACGGTTGTCAATGTGTGCACTCAACTTCCAGAGTTAAACCCGTGTGTGGATTCAGCAGTCCGCAAACACTTTCTCTGCAGAGTCCCAAAACAGCCGTTTTCAGCCCATTACCGGCATATGGAAGAAATAGCAGTAAGCACAGGGAAATATCTGCTTCTAAATCCAAAACGCAGCTATCTAACAGAACGGTTGTCAATGTGTGCACTCAACTTCCAGAGTTAAACCCGTGTGTGGATTCAGCAGTCTGCAAACACTTTCTCTGCAGAGTCCCAAAACAGGCGTTTTCAGCCCATTACCGGCATATGGAAGAAACAGCAGTAAGCACAGGGAAATATCTGCTTCTAAATCCAATACGCAGCTATCTAACAGAACGGTTGTCAATGTGTGCACTCAACTTCCAGAGTTAAACCCGTGTGTGGATTCAGCAGTCTGCAAACCCTTTCTGTGCAGAGTCCCAAAACAGGCGTTTTCAGCCCATTACCGGCATATGGAAGAAACAGCAGTAAGCACAGGGAAATATCTGCTTCTAAATCCAAAACGCAGCTATCTAACAGAACGGTTGTCAATGTGTGCACTCAACTTCCAGAGTTAAACCCGTGTGTGGATTCAGCAGTCTGCAAACACTTTCTCTGCAGAGTCCCAAAACAGGCGTTTTCAGCCCTTTACCAGCATATGGAAGAAACAGCAGTAAGCCCAGGGAAATATCTGCTTCTAAATCCAAAACGCAGCTATATAACAGAACGGTTGTCAATGTGTGCACTCAACTTCCAGAGTTAAAACCGTGTGTGGATTCAGCAGTCTGCAAACACTTTCTCTGCAGAGTCCCAAAACAGGCGTTTTCAGCCCATTACCGGCATATGGAAGAAACAGCAGTAAGCACAGGGAAATATCTGCTTCTAAATCCAAAACGCAGCTATCTAACAGAACGGTTGTCAATGTGTGCACTCCACTTCCAGAGTTAAACCCGTGTGTGGATTCAGCAGTCTGCAAACCCTTTCTGTGCAGAGTCCCAAAACAGACGTTTTCAGCCCATTACCGGCATATGGAAGAAACAGCAGTAAGCACAGGGAAATATCTGCTTCTAAATCCAAAACGCAGCTATATAACAGAACGGTTGTCAATGTGTGCACTCAACTTCCAGAGTTAAACCCGTGTGTGGATTCAGCAGTCTGCAAACACTTTCTCTGCAGAGTCCCAAAACAGGCGTTTTCAGCCCATTACCGGCATATGGAAGAAACAGCAGTAAGCACAGGGAAATATCTGCTTCTAAATCCAAAACGCAGCTATCTAACAGAACGGTTGTCAATGTGTGCACTCCACTTCCAGAGTTAAACCCGTGTGTGGATTCAGCAGTCTGCAAACCCTTTCTGTGCAGAGTCCCAAAACAGACGTTTTCAGCCCATTACCGGCATATGGAAGAAACAGCAGTAAGCACAGGGAAATATCTGCTTCTAAATCCAAAACGCAGCTATCTAACAGAACGGTTGTCAATGTGTGCACTCAACTTCCAGAGTTAAACCCGTGTGTGGATTCAGCAGTCTGCAAACACTTTCTCTGCAGAGTCCCAAAACAGGCGTTTTCAGCCCATTACCGGCATATGGAAGAAACAGCAGTAAGCACAGGGAAATATCTGCTTCTAAATCCAAAACGCAGCTATCTAACAGAACGGTTGTCAATGTGTGCACTCAACTTCCAGAGTTAAACCCGTGTGTGGATTCAGCAGTCTGCAAACCCTTTCTGTGCAGAGTCCCAAAACAGGTGTTTTCAGCCCATTACCGGCATATGGAAGAAACAGCAGTAAGCACAGGGAAATATCTGCTTCTAAATCCAAAACGCAGCTATCTAACAGAACGGTTGTCAATGTGTGCACTCAACTTCCAGAGTTAAACCCGTGTGTGGATTCAGCAGTCTGCAAACCCTTTCTGTGCAGAGTCCCAAAACAGGCGTTTTCAGCCCATTACCGGCCTATGGAAGAAACAGCAGTAAGCACAGGGAAATATCTGCTTCTAAATCCAAAACGCAGCTATCTAACAGAACGGTTGTCAATGTGTGCACTCAACTTCCAGAGTTAAACCCGTGTGTGGATTCAGCAGTCTGCAAACCCTTTCTGTGCAGAGTCCCAAAACAGGCGTTTTCAGCCCATTACCGGCATATGGAAGAAACAGCAGTAAGCACAGGGAAATATCTGCTTCTAAATCCAAAACGCAGCTATCTAACAGAACGGTTGTCAATGTGTGCACTCAACTTCCAGAGTTAAACCCGTGTGTGGATTCAGCAGTCTGCAAACCCTTTCTGTGCAGAGTCCCAAAACAGGCGTTTTCAGCCCATTACCGGCATATGGAAGAAACAGCAGTAAGCACAGGGAAATATCTGCTTCTAAATCCAAAACGCAGCTATCTAACAGAACGGTTGTCAATGTGTGCACTCACCTTCCAGAGTTAAACCCGTGTGTGGATTCAGCAGTCTGCAAACACTTTCTCTGCAGAGTCCCAAAACAGGCGTTTTCAGCCCATTACCGGCATATGGAAGAAACAGCAGTAAGCACAGGGAAATATCTGCTTCTAAATCCAAAACGCAGCTATCTAACAGAACGGTTGTCAATGTGTGCACTCAACTTCCAGAGTTAAACCCGTGTGTGGATTCAGCAGTCTGCAAACCCTTTCTGTGCAGAGTCCCAAAACAGGCGTTTTCAGCCCATTACCGGCATATGGAAGAAACAGCAGTAAGCACAGGGAAATATCTGCTTCTAAATCCAAAACGTAGCTATCTAACAGAACGGTTGTCAATGTGTGCACTCAACTTCCAGAGTTAAACCAGTGTGTGGATTCAGCAGTCTGCAAACACATTCTCTGCAGAGTCCCAAAACAGGCGTTTTCAGCCCATTACCGGCATATGGAAGAAACAGCAGTAAGCACAGGGAAATATCTGCTTCTAAATCCAAAACGCAGCTATCTAACAGAACGGTTGTCAATGTGTGCACTCAACTTCCAGAGTTAAACCCGTGTGTGGATTCAGCAGTCCGCAAACACTTTCTCTGCAGAGTCCCAAAACAGGCGTTTTCAGCCCATTACCGGCATATGGAAGAAATAGCAGTAAGCACAGGGAAATATCTGCTTCTAAATCCAAAACGCAGCTATCTAACAGAACGGTTGTCAATGTGTGCACTCAACTTCCAGAGTTAAACCCGTGTGTCGATTCAGCAGTCTGCAAACACTTTCTCTGCAGTGTCCCAAAACAGGCGTTTTCACCCATTACCGGCATATGGAAGAAACAGCAGTAAGCACAGGGAAATATCTGCTTCTAAATCCAATACGCAGCTATCTAACAGAACGGTTGTCAATGTGTGCACTCAACTTCCAGAGTTAAACCCGTGTGTGGATTCAGCAGTCTGCAAACCCTTTCTGTGCAGAGTCCCAAAACAGGCGTTTTCAGCCCATTACCGGCATATGGAAGAAACAGCAGTAAGCACAGGGAAATATCTGCTTCTAAATCCAAAACGCAGCTATCTAACAGAACGGTTGTCAATGTGTGCACTCAACTTCCAGAGTTAAACCCGTGTGTGGATTCAGCAGTCTGCAAACACTTTCTCTGCAGAGTCCCAAAACAGGCGTTTTCAGCCCTTTACCAGCATATGGAAGAAACAGCAGTAAGCCCAGGGAAATATCTGCTTCTAAATCCAAAACGCAGCTATCTAACAGAACGGTTGTCAATGTGTGCACTCAACTTCCAGAGTTAAACCCGTGTGTGGATTCAGCAGTCTGCAAACACTTTCTCTGCAGAGTCCCAAAACAGGCGTTTTCAGCCCATTACCGGCATATGGAAGAAACAGCAGTAAGCACAGGGAAATATCTGCTTCTAAATCCAAAACGCAGCTATCTAACAGAACGGTTGTCAATGTGTGCACTCAACTTCCAGAGGTAAACCCGTGTGTGGATTCAGCAGTCTGCAAACCCTTTCTGTGCAGAGTCCCAAAACAGGTGTTTTCAGCCCATTACCGGCATATGGAAGAAACAGCAGTAAGCACAGGGAAATATCTGCTTCTAAATCCAAAACGCAGCTATCTAACAGAACGGTTGTCAATGTGTGCACTCAACTTCCAGAGTTAAACCCGTGTGTGGATTCAGCAGTCTGCAAACACTTTCTCTGCAGAGTCCCAAAACAGGCGTTTTCAGCCCATTACCGGCATATGGAAGAAACAGCAGTAAGCACAGGGAAATATCTGCTTCTAAATCCAAAACGCAGCTATCTAACAGAACGGTTGTCAATGTGTGCACTCAACTTCCAGAGTTAAACCCGTGTGTGGATTCAGCAGTCTGCAAACCCTTTCTCTGCAGAGTCCCAAAACAGGCGTTTTCAGCCCATTACCGGCATATGGAAGAAACAGCAGTAAGCACAGGGAAATATCTGCTTCTAAATCCAAAACGCAGCTATCTAACAGAACGGTTGTCAATGTGTGCACTCAACTTCCAGAGTTAAACCCGTGTGTGGATTCAGCAGTCTGCAAACCCTTTCTCTGCAGAGTCCCAAAACAGGCGTTTTCAGCCCATTACCGGCATATGGAAGAAACAGCAGTAAGCACAGGGAAATATCTGCTTCTAAATCCAAAACGCAGCTATCTAACAGAACGGTTGTCAATGTGTGCACTCAACTTCCAGAGTTAAACCAGTGTGTGGATTCAGCAGTCTGCAAACACATTCTCTGCAGAGTCCCAAAACAGGCGTTTTCAGCCCATTACCGGCATATGGAAGAAACAGCAGTAAGCACAGGGAAATATCTGCTTCTAAATCCAAAACGCAGCTATCTAACAGAACGGTTGTCAATGTGTGCACTCAACTTCCAGAGTTAAACCCGTGTGTGGATTCAGCAGTCCGCAAACACTTTCTCTGCAGAGTCCCAAAACAGGCGTTTTCAGCCCATTACCGGCATATGGAAGAAATAGCAGTAAGCACAGGGAAATATCTGCTTCTAAATCCAAAACGCAGCTATCTAACAGAACGGTTGTCAATGTGTGCACTCAACTTCCAGAGTTAAACCCGTGTGTCGATTCAGCAGTCTGCAAACACTTTCTCTGCAGAGTCCCAAAACAGGCGTTTTCAGCCCATTACCGGCATATGGAAGAAACAGCAGTAAGCACAGGGAAATATCTGCTTCTAAATCCAATACGCAGCTATCTAACAGAACGGTTGTCAATGTGTGCACTCAACTTCCAGAGTTAAACCCGTGTGTGGATTCAGCAGTCTGCAAACCCTTTCTGTGCAGAGTCCCAAAACAGGCGTTTTCAGCCCATTACCGGCATATGGAAGAAACAGCAGTAAGCACAGGGAAATATCTGCTTCTAAATCCAAAACGCAGCTATCTAACAGAACGGTTGTCAATGTGTGCACTCAACTTCCAGAGTTAAACCCGTGTGTGGATTCAGCAGTCTGCAAACACTTTCTCTGCAGAGTCCCAAAACAGGCGTTTTCAGCCCTTTACCAGCATATGGAAGAAACAGCAGTAAGCCCAGGGAAATATCTGCTTCTAAATCCAAAACGCAGCTATCTAACAGAACGGTTGTCAATGTGTGCACTCAACTTCCAGAGTTAAACCCGTGTGTGGATTCAGCAGTCTGCAAACACTTTCTCTGCAGAGTCCCAAAACAGGCGTTTTCAGCCCATTACCGGCATATGGAAGAAACAGCAGTAAGCACAGGGAAATATCTGCTTCTAAATCCAAAACGCAGCTATCTAACAGAACGGTTGTCAATGTGTGCACTCAACTTCCAGAGTTAAACCCGGGTGTGGATTCAGCAGTCTGCAAACCCTTTCTGTGCAGAGTCCCAAAACAGGTGTTTTCAGCCCATTACCGGCATAGGGAAGAAACAGCAGTAAGCACAGGGAAATATCTGCTTCTAAATCCAAAACGCAGCTATCTAACAGAACGGTTGTCAATGTGTGCACTCAACTTCCAGAGTTAAACCCGTGTGTGGATTCAGCAGTCTGCAAACCCTTTCTCTGCAGAGTCCCAAAACAGGCGTTTTCAGCCCATTACCGGCATATGGAAGAAACAGCAGTAAGCACAGGGAAATATCTGCTTCTAAATCCAAAACGCAGCTATCTAACAGAACGGTTGTCAATGTGTGCACTCAACTTCCAGAGTTAAACCAGTGTGTGGATTCAGCAGTCTGCAAACACATTCTCTGCAGAGTCCCAAAACAGGCGTTTTCAGCCCATTACCGGCATATGGAAGAAACAGCAGTAAGCACAGGGAAATATCTGCTTCTAAATCCAAAACGCAGCTATCTAACAGAACGGTTGTCAATGTGTGCACTCAACTTCCAGAGTTAAACCCGTGTGTGGATTCAGCAGTCCGCAAACACTTTCTCTGCAGAGTCCCAAAACAGGCGTTTTCAGCCCATTACCGGCATATGAAAGAAATAGCAGTAAGCACAGGGAAATATCTGCTTCTAAATCCAAAACGCAGCTATCTAACAGAACGGTTGTCAATGTGTGCACTCAACTTCCAGAGTTAAAACCGTGTGTCGATTCAGCAGTCTGCAAACACTTTCTCTGCAGAGTCCCAAAACAGGCGTTTTCAGCCCATTACCGGCATATGGAAGAAACAGCAGTAAGCACAGGGAAATATCTGCTTCTAAATCCAATACGCAGCTATCTAACAGAACGGTTGTCAATGTGTGCACTCAACTTCCAGAGTTAAACCCGTGTGTGGATTCAGCAGTCTGCAAACCCTTTCTGTGCAGAGTCCCAAAACAGGCGTTTTCAGCCCATTACCGGCATATGGAAGAAACAGCAGTAAGCACAGGGAAATATCTGCTTCTAAATCCAAAACGCAGCTATCTAACAGAACGGTTGTCAATGTGTGCACTCAACTTCCAGAGTTAAACCCGTGTGTGGATTCAGCAGTCTGCAAACACTTTCTCTGCAGTGTCCCAAAACAGGCGTTTTCAGCCCATTACCGGCCTATGGAAGAAACAGCAGTAAGCACAGGGAAATATCTGCTTCTAAATCCAAAACGCAGCTATCTAACAGAACGGTTGTCAATGTGTGCACTCAACTTCCAGAGGTAAACCCGTGTGTGGATTCAGCAGTCTGCAAACCCTTTCTGTGCAGAGTCCCAAAACAGGTGTTTTCAGCCCATTACCGGCATATGGAAGAAACAGCAGTAAGCACAGGGAAATATCTGCTTCTAAATCCAAAACGCAGCTATCTAACAGAACGGTTGTCAATGTGTGCACTCAACTTCCAGAGTTAAACCCGTGTGTGGATTCAGCAGTCTGCAAACCCTTTCTCTGCAGAGTCCCAAAACAGGCGTTTTCAGCCCATTACCGGCATATGGAAGAAACAGCAGTAAGCACAGGGAAATATCTGCTTCTAAATCCAAAACGCAGCTATCTAACAGAACGGTTGTCAATGTGTGCACTCAACTTCCAGAGTTAAACCCGTGTGTGGATTCAGCAGTCTGCAAACCCTTTCTCTGCAGAGTCCCAAAACAGGCGTTTTCAGCCCATTACCGGCATATGGAAGAAACAGCAGTAAGCACAGGGAAATATCTGCTTCTAAATCCAAAACGCAGCTATCTAACAGAACGGTTGTCAATGTGTGCACTCAACTTCCAGAGTTAAACCCGTGTGTGGATTCAGCAGTCTGCAAACCCTTTCTCTGCAGAGTCCCAAAACAGGCGTTTTCAGCCCATTACCGGCATATGGAAGAAACAGCAGTAAGCACAGGGAAATATCTGCTTCTAAATCCAATACGCAGCTATCTAACAGAACGGTTGTCAATGTGTGCACTCAACTTCCAGAGTTAAACCCGTGTGTGGATTCAGCAGTCTGCAAACCCTTTCTGTGCAGAGTCCCAAAACAGGCGTTTTCAGCCCATTACCGGCATATGGAAGAAACAGCAGTAAGCACAGGGAAATATCTGCTTCTAAATCCAAAACGCAGCTATCTAACAGAACGGTTGTCAATGTGTGCACTCAAGTTCCAGAGTTAAACCCGTGTGTGGATTCAGCAGTCTGCAAACACTTTCTCTGCAGAGTCCCAAAACAGGCGTTTTCAGCCCTTTACCAGCATATGGAAGAAACAGCAGTAAGCCCAGGGAAATATCTGCTTCTAAATCCAAAACGCAGCTATCTAACAGAACGGTTGTCAATGTGTGCACTCAACTTCCAGAGTTAAACCCGTGTGTGGATTCAGCAGTCTGCAAACACTTTCTCTGCAGAGTCCCAAAACAGGCGTTTTCAGCCCATTACCGGCATATGGAAGAAACAGCAGTAAGCACAGGGAAATATCTGCTTCTAAATCCAAAACGCAGCTATCTAACAGAACGGTTGTCAATGTGTGCACTCAACTTCCAGAGTTAAACCCGTGTGTGGATTCAGCAGTCTGCAAACCCTTTCTGTGCAGAGTCCCAAAACAGGTGTTTTCAGCCCATTACCGGCATATGGAAGAAACAGCAGTAAGCACAGGGAAATATCTGCTTCTAAATCCAAAACGCAGCTATCTAACAGAACGGTTGTCAATGTGTGCACTCAACTTCCAGAGTTAAACCCGTGTGTGGATTCAGCAGTCTGCAAACCCTTTCTCTGCAGAGTCCCAAAACAGGCGTTTTCAGCCCATTACCGGCATATGGAAGAAACAGCAGTAAGCACAGGGAAATATCTGCTTCTAAATCCAAAACGCAGCTATCTAACAGAACGGTTGTCAATGTGTGCACTCAACTTCCAGAGTTAAACCAGTGTGTGGATTCAGCAGTCTGCAAACACATTCTCTGCAGAGTCCCAAAACAGGCGTTTTCAGCCCATTACCGGCATATGGAAGAAACAGCAGTAAGCACAGGGAAATATCTGCTTCTAAATCCAAAACGCAGCTATCTAACAGAACGGTTGTCAATGTGTGCACTCAACTTCCAGAGTTAAACCCGTGTGTGGATTCAGCAGTCCGCAAACACTTTCTCTGCAGAGTCCCAAAACAGGCGTTTTCAGCCCATTACCGGCATATGGAAGAAATAGCAGTAAGCACAGGGAAATATCTGCTTCTAAATCCAAAACGCAGCTATCTAACAGAACGGTTGTCAATGTGTGCACTCAACTTCCAGAGTTAAAACCGTGTGTCGATTCAGCAGTCTGCAAACACTTTCTCTGCAGAGTCCCAAAACAGGCGTTTTCAGCCCATTACCGGCATATGGAAGAAACAGCAGTAAGCACAGGGAAATATCTGCTTCTAAATCCAATACGCAGCTATCTAACAGAACGGTTGTCAATGTGTGCACTCAACTTCCAGAGTTAAACCCGTGTGTGGATTCAGCAGTCTGCAAACCCTTTCTGTGCAGAGTCCCAAAACAGGCGTTTTCAGCCCATTACCGGCATATGGAAGAAACAGCAGTAAGCACAGGGAAATATCTGCTTCTAAATCCAAAACGCAGCTATCTAACAGAACGGTTGTCAATGTGTGCACTCAACTTCCAGAGTTAAACCCGTGTGTGGATTCAGCAGTCTGCAAACACTTTCTCTGCAGAGTCCCAAAACAGGCGTTTTCAGCCCTTTACCAGCATATGGAAGAAACAGCAGTAAGCCCAGGGAAATATCTGCTTCTAAATCCAAAACGCAGCTATCTAACAGAACGGTTGTCAATGTGTGCACTCCACTTCCAGAGTTAAACCCGTGTGTGGATTCAGCAGTCTGCAAACCCTTTCTGTGCAGAGTCCCAAAACAGACGTTTTCAGCCCATTACCGGCATATGGAAGAAACAGCAGTAAGCACAGGGAAATATCTGCTTCTAAATCCAAAACGCAGCTATATAACAGAACGGTTGTCAATGTGTGCACTCAACTTCCAGAGTTAAAACCGTGTGTGGATTCAGCAGTCTGCAAACACTTTCTCTGCAGAGTCCCAAAACAGGCGTTTTCAGCCCATTACCGGCATATGGAAGAAACAGCAGTAAGCACAGGGAAATATCTGCTTCTAAATCCAAAACGCAGCTATCTAACAGAACGGTTGTCAATGTGTGCACTCCACTTCCAGAGTTAAACCCGTGTGTGGATTCAGCGGTCTGCAAACCCTTTCTGTGCAGAGTCCCAAAACAGACGTTTTCAGCCCATTACCGGCATATGGAAGAAACAGCAGTAAGCACAGGGAAATATCTGGTTCTAAATCCAAAACGCAGCTATCTAACAGAACGGTTGTCAATGTGTGCACTCAACTTCCAGAGTTAAACCCGTGTGTGGATTCAGCAGTCTGCAAACACTTTCTCTGCAAAGTCCCAAAACAGGCGTTTTCAGCCCATTACCGGCATATGGAAGAAACAGCAGTAAGCACAGGGAAATATCTGCTTCTAAATCCAAAACGCAGCTATCTAACAGAACGGTTGTCAATGTGTGCACTCAACTTCCAGAGTTAAACCCGTGTGTGGATTCAGCAGTCTGCAAACACTTTCTCTGCAAAGTCCCAAAACAGGCGTTTTCAGCCCATTACCGGCATATGGAAGAAACAGCAGTAAGCACAGGGAAATATCTGCTTCTAAATCCAAAACGCAGCTATCTAACAGAACGGTTGTCAATGTGTGCACTCAACTTCCAGAGTTAAACCCGTGTGTGGATTCAGCAGTCCGCAAACACTTTCTCTGCAGAGTCCCAAAACAGGCGTTTTCAGCCCATTACCGGCATATGGAAGAAATAGCAGTAAGCACAGGGAAATATCTTCTTCTAAATCCAAAACGCAGCTATCTAACAGAACGGTTGTCAATGTGTGCACTCAACTTCCAGAGTTAAACCCGTGTGTGGATTCAGCAGTCTGCAAACACTTTCTCTGCAGAGTCCCAAAACAGGCGTTTTCAGCCCATTACCGGCATATGGAAGAAACAGCAGTAAGCACAGGGAAATATCTGCTTCTAAATCCAAAACGCAGCTATCTAACAGAACGGTTGTCAATGTGTGCACTCAACTTCCAGAGTTAAACCCGTGTGTGGATTCAGCAGTCTGCAAACCCTTTCTCTGCAGAGTCCCAAAACAGGCGTTTTCAGCCCATTACCGGCATATGGAAGAAACAGCAGTAAGCACAGGGAAATATCTGCTTCTAAATCCAAAACGCAGCTATCTAACAGAACGGTTGTCAATGTGTGCACTCAACTTCCAGAGGTAAACCCGTGTGTGGATTCAGCAGTCTGCAAACCCTTTCTCTGCAGAGTCCCAAAACAGGCGTTTTCAGCCCATTACCGGCATATGGAAGAAACAGCAGTAAGCACAGGGAAATATCTGCTTCTAAATCCAAAACGCAGCTATCTAACAGAACGGTTGTCAATGTGTGCACTCAACTTCCGGAGTTAAACCCGTGTGTGGATTCAGCAGTCTGCAAACACTTTCTCTGCAGAGTCCCAAAACAGGCGTTTTCAGCCCATTACCGGCATATGGAAGAAACAGCAGTAAGCACAGGGAAATATCTGCTTCTAAATCCAAAACGCAGCTATCTAACAGAACGGTTGTCAATGTGTGCACTCAACTTCCAGAGTTAAACCCGTGTGTGGATTCAGCAGTCTGCAAACACTTTCTCTGCAGAGTCACAAAACAGGCGTTTTCAGCCCATTACCGGCATATGGAAGAAACAGCAGTAAGCACAGGGAAATATCTGCTTCTAAATCCAAAACGCAGCTATCTAACAGAACGGTTGTCAATGTGTGCACTCAACTTCCAGAGTTAAACCCGTGTGTGGATTCAGCAGTCTGCAAACACTTTCTCTGCAGAGTCCCAAAACAGGCGTTTTCAGCCCATTACCGGCATATGGAAGAAACAGCAGTAAGCACAGGGAAATATCTGCTTCTAAATCCAAAACGCAGCTATCTAACAGAACGGTTGTCAATGTGTGCACTCAACTTCCAGAGTTAAACCCGTGTGTGGATTCAGCAGTCTGCAAACACTTTCTCTGCAGAGTCCCAAAACAGGCGTTTTCAGCCCATTACCGGCATATGGAAGAAACAGCAGTAAGCACAGGGAAATATCTGCTTCTAAATCCAAAACGCAGCTATCTAACAGAACGGTTGTCAATGTGTGCACTCAACTTCCAGAGTTAAACCCGTGTGTGGATTCAGCAGTCTGCAAACACTTTCTCTGCAGAGTCCCAAAACAGGCGTTTTCAGCCCATTACCGGCATATGGAAGAAACAGCAGTAAGCACAGGGAAATATCTGCTTCTAAATCCAAAACGCAGCTATCTAACAGAACGGTTGTCAATGTGTGCACTCAACTTCCAGAGTTAAACCCGTGTGTGGATTCAGCAGTCCGCAAACACTTTCTCTGCAGAGTCCCAAAACAGGCGTTTTCAGCCCATTACCGGCATATGGAAGAAATAGCAGTAAGCACAGGGAAATATCTGCTTCTAAATCCAAAACGCAGCTATCTAACAGAACGGTTGTCAATGTGTGCACTCAACTTCCAGAGTTAAACCCGTGTGTCGATTCAGCAGTCTGCAAACACTTTCTCTGCAGTGTCCCAAAACAGGCGTTTTCAGCCCATTACCGGCATATGGAAGAAACAGCAGTAAGCACAGGGAAATATCTGCTTCTAAATCCAATACGCAGCTATCTAACAGAACGGTTGTCAATGTGTGCACTCAACTTCCAGAGTTAAACCCGTGTGTGGATTCAGCAGTCTGCAAACCCTTTCTGTGCAGAGTCCCAAAACAGGCGTTTTCAGCCCATTACCGGCATATGGAAGAAACAGCAGTAAGCACAGGGAAATATCTGCTTCTAAATCCAAAACGCAGCTATCTAACAGAACGGTTGTCAATGTGTGCACTCAACTTCCAGAGTTAAACCCGTGTGTGGATTCAGCAGTCTGCAAACACTTTCTCTGCAGAGTCCCAAAACAGGCGTTTTCAGCCCTTTACCAGCATATGGAAGAAACAGCAGTAAGCCCAGGGAAATATCTGCTTCTAAATCCAAAACGCAGCTATCTAACAGAACGGTTGTCAATGTGTGCACTCAACTTCCAGAGTTAAACCCGTGTGTGGATTCAGCAGTCTGCAAACACTTTCTCTGCAGAGTCCCAAAACAGGCGTTTTCAGCCCATTACCGGCATATGGAAGAAACAGCAGTAAGCACAGGGAAATATCTGCTTCTAAATACAAAACGCAGCTATCTAACAGAACGGTTGTCAATGTGTGCACTGAACTTCCAGAGTTAAACCAGTGTGTGGATTCAGCAGTCTGCAAACCCTTTCTGTGCAGAGTCCCAAAACAGGTGTTTTCAGCCCATTACCGGCATATGGAAGAAACAGCAGTAAGCACAGGGAAATATCTGCTTCTAAATCCAAAACGCAGCTATCTAACAGAACGGTTGTCAATGTGTGCACTCAACTTCCAGAGTTAAACCCGTGTGTGGATTCAGCAGTCTGCAAACCCTTTCTCTGCAGAGTCCCAAAACAGGCGTTTTCAGCCCGTTACCGGCATATGGAAGAAACAGCAGTAAGCACAGGGAAATATCTGCTTCTAAATCCAAAACGCAGCTATCTAACAGAACGGTTGTCAATGTGTGCACTCAACTTCCAGAGTTAAACCCGTGTGTGGATTCAGCAGTCTGCAAACCCTTTCTCTGCAGAGTCCCAAAACAGGCGTTTTCAGCCCATTACCGGCATATGGAAGAAACAGCAGTAAGCACAGGGAAATATCTGCTTCTAAATCCAAAACGCAGCTATCTAACAGAACGGTTGTCAATGTGTGCACTCAACTTCCAGAGTTAAACCCGTGTGTGGATTCAGCAGTCTGCAAACCCTTTCTGTGCAGAGTCCCAAAACAGGCGTTTTCAGCCCATTACCGGCATATGGAAGAAACAGCAGTAAGCACAGGGAAATATCTGCTTCTAAATCCAAAACGCAGCTATCTAACAGAACGGTTGTCAATGTGTGCACTCAACTTCCAGAGTTAAACCAGTGTGTGGATTCAGCAGTCTGCAAACACATTCTCTGCAGAGTCCGAAAACAGGCGTTTTCAGCCCATTACCGGCATATGGAAGAAACAGCAGTAAGCACAGGGAAATATCTGCTTCTAAATCCAAAACGCAGCTATCTAACAGAACGGTTGCCAATGTGTGCACTCAACTTCCAGAGTTAAACCCGTGTGTGGATTCAGCAGTCCGCAAACACTTTCTCTGCAGAGTCCCAAAACAGGCGTTTTCAGCCCATTACCGGCATATGGAAGAAATAGCAGTAAGCACAGGGAAATATCTGCTTCTAAATCCAAAACGCAGCTATCTAACAGAACGGTTGTCAATGTGTGCACTCAACTTCCAGAGTTAAACCCGTGTGTCGATTCAGCAGTCTGCAAACACTTTCTCTGCAGAGTCCCAAAACAGGCGTTTTCAGCCCATTACCGGCATATGGAAGAAACAGCAGTAAGCACAGGGAAATATCTGCTTCTAAATCCAATACGCAGCTATCTAACAGAACGGTTGTCAATGTGAGCACTCAACTTCCAGAGTTAAACCCGTGTGTGGATTCAGCAGTCTGCAAACCCTTTCTGTGCAGAGTCCCAAAACAGGCGTTTTCAGCCCATTACCGGCATATGGAAGAAACAGCAGTAAGCACAGGGAAATATCTGCTTCTAAATCCAAAACGCAGCTATCTAACAGAACGGTTGTCAATGTGTGCACTCAACTTCCAGAGTTAAACCCGTGTGTGGATTCAGCAGTCTGCAAACACTTTCTCTGCAGAGTCCCAAAACAGGCGTTTTCAGCCCTTTACCAGCATATGGAAGAAACAGCAGTAAGCCCAGGGAAATATCTGCTTCTAAATCCAAAACGCAGCTATATAACAGAACGGTTGTCAATGTGTGCACTCAACTTCCAGAGTTAAAACCGTGTGTGGATTCAGCAGTCTGCAAACACTTTCTCTGCAGAGTCCCAAAACAGGCGTTTTCAGCCCATTACCGGCATATGGAAGAAACAGCAGTAAGCACAGGGAAATATCTGCTTCTAAATCCAAAACGCAGCTATCTAACAGAACGGTTGTCAATGTGTGCACTCAACTTCCAGAGTTAAACCCGTGTGTGGATTCAGCAGTCTGCAAACACTTTCTCTGCAAAGTCCCAAAACAGGCGTTTTCAGCCCATTACCGGCATATGGAAGAAACAGCAGTAAGCACAGGGAAATATCTGCTTCTAAATCCAAAACGCAGCTATCTAACAGAACGGTTGTCAATGTGTGCACTCAACTTCCAGAGTTAAACCCGTGTGTGGATTCAGCAGTCCGCAAACACTTTCTCTGCAGAGTCCCAAAACAGGCGTTTTCAGCCCATTACCGGCATATGGAAGAAACAGCAGTAAGCACAGGGAAATATCTGCTTCTAAATCCAAAACGCAGTTATCTAACAGAACGGTTGTCAATGTGTGCACTCAACTTCCAGAGTTAAACCCGTGTGTGGATTCAGCAGTCTGCAAACCCTTTCTCTGCAGAGTCCCAAAACAGGCGTTTTCAGCCCATTACCGGCATATGGAAGAAACAGCAGTAAGCACAGGGAAATATCTGCTTCTAAATGCAAAACGCAGCTATCTAACAGAACGGTTGTCAATGTGTGCACTCAACTTCCAGAGTTAAACCCGTGTGTGGATTCAGCAGTCTGCAAACCCTTTCTCTGCAGAGTCACAAAACAGGCGTTTTCAGCCCATTACCGGCATATGGAAGAAACAGCAGTAAGCACAGGGAAATATCTGCTTCTAAATCCAAAACGCAGCTATCTAACAGAACGGTTGTCAATGTGTGCACTCAACTTCCAGAGTTAAACCCGTGTGTGGATTCAGCAGTCTGCAAACCCTTTCTGTGCAGAGTCCCAAAACAGGCGTTTTCAGCCCATTACCGGCATATGGAAGAAACAGCAGTAAGCACAGGGAAATATCTGCTTCTAAATCCAAAACGCAGCTATCTAACAGAACGGTTGTCAATGTGTGCACTAAACTTCCAGAGTTAAACCCGTGTGTGGTTTCAGCAGTCTGCAAACCCTTTCTCTGCAGAGTCCCAAAACAGGCGTTTTCAGCCCATTACCGGCATATGGAAGAAGCAGCAGTAAGCACAGGGAAATATCTGCTTCTAAATCCAAAACGCAGCTATCTAACAGAACGGTTGTCAATGTGTGCACTCAAGTTCCAGAGTTAAACCGGTGTGTGGATTCAGCAGTCTGCAAACCCTTTCTGTGCAGAGTCCCAAAACAGGCGTTTTCAGCCCATTACCGGCATATGGAAGAAGCAGCAGTAAGCACAGGGAAATATCTGCTTCTAAATCCAAAACGCAGCTATCTAACAGAACGGTTGTCAATGTGTGCACTCAAGTTCCAGAGTTAAACCGGTGTGTGGATTCAGCAGTCTGCAAACCCTTTCTGTGCAGAGTCCCAAAACAGGCGTTTTCAGCCCATTACCGGCATATGGAAGAAACAGCAGTAAGCACAGGGAAATATCTGCTTCTAAATCCAAAACGCAGCTATCTAACAGAACGGTTGTCAATGTGTGCACTCAACTTCCAGAGTTAAAGCCGTGTGTGGATTCAGCAGTCTGCAAACCCTTTCTGTGCAGAGTCCCAAAACAGACGTTTTCAGCCCATTACCGGCATATGGAAGAAACAGCAGTAAGCACAGGGAAATATCTGCTTCTAAATCCAAAACGCAGCTATCTAACAGAACGGTTGTCAATGTGTGCACTCAACTTCCAGAGTTAAACCCGTGTGTGGATTCAGCAGTCTGCAAACACTTTCTCTGCAGAGTCCCAAAACAGGCGTTTTCAGGCCATTACCGGCATATGGAAGAAACAGCAGTAAGCACAGGGAAATATCTGCTTCTAAATCCAAAACGCAGCTATCTAACAGAACGGTTGTCAATTTGTGCACTCAACTTCCAGAGTTAAACCCGTGTGTGGATTCAACAGTCTGCAAACACTTTCTCTGCAAAGTCCCAAAACAGGCGTTTTCAGCCCATTACCGGCATATTGAAGAAACAGCAGTAAGCACAGGGAAATATCTGCTTCTAAATCCAAAACGCAGCTATCTAACAGAACGGTTGTCAATGTGTGCACTCAACTTCCAGAGTTAAACCCGTGTGTGGATTCAGCAGTCTGCAAACCCTTTCTGTGCAGAGTCCCAAAACAGGCGTTTTCAGCCCATTACCGGCATATGGAAGAAACAGCAGTAAGCACAGGGAAATATCTGCTTCTAAATCCAAAACGCAGCTATCTAACAGAACGGTTGTCAATGTGTGCACTCAACTTCCAGAGTTAAACCCGTGTGTGGATTCAGCAGTCTGCAAACCCTTTCTGTGCAGAGTCCCAAAACAGACGTTTTCAGCCCATTACCGGCATATGGAAGAAACAGCAGTAAGCACAGGGAAATATCTGCTTCTAAATCCAAAACGCAGCTATCTAACAGAACGGTTGTCAATGTGTGCACTCAACTTCCAGAGTTAAACCCGTGTGTGGATTCAGCAGTCTGCAAACACTTTCTCTGCAGAGTCCCAAAACAGGCGTTTTCAGCCCATTACCGGCATATGGAAGAAACAGCAGTAAGCACAGGGAAATATCTGCTTCTAAATCCAAAACGCAGCTATCTAACAGAACGGTTGTCAATGTGTGCACTCAACTTCCAGAGTTAAACCCGTGTGTGGATTCAGCAGTCCGCAAACCCTTTCTGTGCAGAGTCCCAAAACAGGCGTTTTCAGCCCATTACCGGCATATGGAAGAAACAGCAGTAAGCACAGGGAAATATCTGCTTCTAAATCCAAAACGCAGCTATCTAACAGAACGGTTGTCAATGTGTGCACTCAACTTCCAGAGTTAAACCCGTGTGTGGATTCAGCAGTCTGCAAACCCTTTCTGTGCAGAGTCCCAAAACAGGCGTTTTCAGCCCATTACCGGCATATGGAAGAAACAGCAGTAAGCACAGGGAAATATCTGCTTCTAAATCCAAAACGCAGCTATCTAACAGAACGGTTGTCAATGTGTGCACTCAACTTCCAGAGTTAAACCCGTGTGTGGATTCAGCAGTCTGCAAACCCTTTCTCTGCAGAGTCCCAAAACAGGCGTTTTCAGCCCATTACCGGCATATGGAAGAAACAGCAGTAAGCACAGGGAAATATCTGCTTCTAAATCCAAAACGCAGCTATCTAACAGAACGGTTGTCAATGTGTGCACTCAACTTCCAGAGTTAAACCCGTGTGTGGATTCAGCAGTCTGCAAACCCTTTCTCTGCAGTGTCCCAAAACAGGCGTTTTCAGCCCATTACCGGCATATGGAAGAAACAGCAGTAAGCACAGGGAAATATCTGCTTCTAAATCCAAAACGCAGCTATCTAACAGAACGGTTGTCAATGTGTGCACTCAACTTCCAGAGTTAAACCCGTGTGTGGATTCAGCAGTCTGCAAACCCTTTCTGTGCAGAGTCCCAAAACAGGCGTTTTCAGCCCATTACCGGCATATGGAAGAAACAGCAGTAAGCACAGGGAAATATCTGCTTCTAAATCCAAAACGCAGCTATCTAACAGAACGGTTGTCAATGTGTGCACTCAACTTCCAGAGTTAAACCCGTGTGTGGATTCAGCAGTCTGCAAACACTTTCTCTGCAGAGTCCCAAAACAGGCGTTTTCAGCCCATTACCGGCATATGGAAGAAACAGCAGTAAGCACAGGGAAATATCTGCTTCTAAATCCAAAACGCAGCTATCTAACAGAACGGTTGTCAATGTGTTCACTCAACTTCCAGAGTTAAACCCGTGTGTGGTTTCAGCAGTCTGCAAACCCTTTCTCTGCAGAGTCCCAAAACAGGCGTTTTCATCCCATTAACGGCATATGGAAGAAACAGCAGTAAGCACAGGGAAATATCTGCTTCTAAATCCAAAACGCAGCTATCTAACAGAAAGGTTGTCAATGTGTGCACTCAACTTCCAGAGTTAAACCCGTGTGTGGATTCAGCAGTCTGCAAACCCTTTCTGTGCAGAGTCCCAAAACAGGCGTTTTCAGCCCTTTACCGGCATATGGAAGAAACAGCAGTAAGCACAGGGAAATATCTGCTTCTAAATCCAAAAAGCAGCTATCTAACAGAACGGTTGTCAATGTGTGCACTCAACATCCAGAGTTAAACCCGTGTGTGGATTCAGCAGTCTGCAAACACTTTCTCTGCAGAGTCCCAAAACAGGCGTTTTCAGCCCATTACCGGCCTATGGAAGAAACAGCAGTAAGCACAGGGAAATATCTGCTTCTAAATCCAAAACGCAGCTATCTAACAGAACGGTTGTCAATGTGTTCACTCAATTTCCAGAGTTAAACCGGTGTGTGGATTCAGCAGTCTGCAAACCCTTTCTGTGCAGAGTCCCAAAACAGGCGTTTTCAGCCCATTACCGGCATATGGAAGAAGCAGCAGTAAGCACAGGAAATATCTGCTTCTAAATCCAAAACGCAGCTATCTAACAGAACGGTTGTCAATGTGTACACTCAAGTTCCAGAGTTAAACCGGTGTGTGGATTCAGCAGTCTGCAAACCCTTTCTGTGCAGAGTCCCAAAACAGGCGTTTTCAGCCCATTTCCGGCATATGGAAGAAACAGCAGTAAGCACAGGGAAATATCTGCTTCTAAATCCAAAACGCAGCTATCTAACAGAACGGTTGTCAATGTGTGCACTCAACTTCCAGAGTTAAACCCCTGTGTGGATTCAGCAGTCTGCAAACCCTTTCTGTGCAGAGTCCCAAAACAGGCGTTTTCAGCCCATTACCGGCATATGGAAGAAACAGCAGTAAGCACAGGGAAATATCTGCTTCTAAATCCAAAACGCAGCTATCTAACAGAACGGTTGTCAATGTGTGCACTCAACTTCCAGAGTTAAACCCGTGTGTGGATTCAGCAGTCTGCAAACCCTTTCTGTGCAGAGTCCCAAAACAGGCGTTTTCAGCCCATTACCGGCATATGGAAGAAACAGCAGTAAGCACAGGGAAATATCTGCTTCTAAATCCAAAACGCAGCTATCTAACAGAACGGTTGTCAATGTGTGCACTCAACTTCCAGAGTTAAACCCGTGTGTGGATTCAGCAGTCTGCAAACCCTTTCTCTGCAGAGTCCCAAAACAGGCGTTTTCAGCCCATTACCGGCATATGGAAGAAACAGCAGTAAGCACAGGGAAATATCTGCTTCTAAATCCAAAACGCAGCTATCTAACAGAACGGTTGTCAATGTGTTCACTCAACTTCCAGAGTTAAACCCGTGTGTGGTTTCAGCAGTCTGCAAACCCTTTCTCTGCAGAGTCCCAAAACAGGCGTTTTCAGCCCATTACCGGCATATGGAAGAAACAGCAGTAAGCACAGGGAAATATCTGCTTCTAAATCCAAAACGCAGCTATCTAACAGAAAGGTTGTCAATGTGTGCACTCAACTTCCAGAGTTAAACCCGTGTGTGGATTCAGCAGTCTGCAAACCCTTTCTGTGCAGAGTCCCAAAACAGGCGTTTTCAGCCCTTTACCGGCATATGGAAGAAACAGCAGTAAGCACAGGGAAATATCTGCTTCTAAATCCAAAAAGCAGCTATCTAACAGAACGGTTGTCAATGTGTGCACTCAACATCCAGAGTTAAACCCGTGTGTGGATTCAGCAGTCTGCAAACACTTTCTCTGCAGAGTCCCAAAACAGGCGTTTTCAGCCCATTACCGGCATATGGAAGAAACAGCAGTAAGCACAGGGAAATATCTGCTTCTAAATCCAAAACGCAGCTATCTAACAGAACGGTTGTCAATGTGTTCACTCAATTTCCAGAGTTAAACCGGTGTGTGGATTCAGCAGTCTGCAAACCCATTCTGTGCAGAGTCCCAAAACAGGCGTTTTCAGCCCATTACCGGCATATGGAAGAAGCAGCAGTAAGCACAGGGAAATATCTGCTTCTAAATCCAAAACGCAGCTATCTAACAGAACGGTTGTCAATGTGTACACTCAAGTTCCAGAGTTAAACCGGTGTGTGGATTCAGCAGTCTGCAAACCCTTTCTGTGCAGAGTCCCAAAACAGGCGTTTTCAGCCCATTACCGGCATATGGAAGAAACAGCAGTAAGCACAGGGAAATATCTGCTTCTAAATCCAAAACGCAGCTATCTAACAGAACGGTTGTCAATGTGTGCACTCAACTTCCAGAGTTAAACCCGTGTGTGGATTCAGCAGTCTGCAAACCCTTTCTGTGCAGAGTCCCAAAACAGGCGTTTTCAGCCCATTACCGGCATATGGAAGAAACAGCAGTAAGCACAGGGAAATATCTGCTTCTAAATCCAAAACGCAGCTATCTAACAGAACGTTTGTCAATGTGTGCACTCAACTTCCAGAGTTAAACCCGTGTGTGGATTCAGCAGTCTGCAAACCCTTTCTGTGCAGAGTCCCAAAACAGGCGTTTTCAGCCCATTACCGGCATATGGAAGAAACAGCAGTAAGCACAGGGAAATATCTGCTTCTAAATCCAAAACGCTGCTATCTAACAGAACGGTTGTCAATGTGTGCACTCAACTTCCAGAGTTAAACCCGTGTGTGGATTCAGCAGTCTGCAAACACTTTCTCTGCAGAGTCCCAAAACAGGCGTTTTCAGCCCATTACCGGCATATGGAAGAAACAGCAGTAAGCACAGGGAAATATCTGCTTCTAAATCCAAAACGCAGCTATCTAACAGAACGGTTGTCAATGTGTGCACTCAACTTCCAGAGTTAAACCAGTGTGTGGATTCAGCAGTCTGCAAACACATTCTCTGCAGAGTCCCAAAACAGGCGTTTTCAGCCCATTACCGGCATATGGAAGAAACAGCAGTAAGCACAGGGAAATATCTGCTTCTAAATCCAAAACGCAGCTATCTAACAGAACGGTTGTCAATGTGTGCACTCAACTTCCAGAGTTAAACCCGTGTGTGGAGTCAGCAGTCCGCAAACACTTTCTCTGCAGAGTCCCAAAACAGGCGTTTTCAGCCCATTACCGGCATATGGAGGAAATAGCAGTAAGCACAGGGAAATATCTGCTTCTAAATCCAAAACGCAGCTATCTAACAGAACGGTTGTCAATGTGTGCACTCAACTTCCAGAGTTAAACCCGTGTGTCGATTCAGCAGTCTGCAAACACTTTCTCTGCAGATTCCCAAAACAGGCGTTTTCAGCCCATTACCGGCATATGGAAGAAACAGCAGTAAGCACAGGGAAATATCTGCTTCTAAATCCAAAACGCAGCTATCTAACAGAACGGTTGTCAATGTGTGCACTCAACTTCCAGAGTTAAACCCGTGTGTGGATTCAGCAGTCTGCAAACCCTTTCTGTGCAGAGTCCCAAAACAGGCGTTTTCAGCCCATTACCGGCATATGGAAGAAACAGCAGTAAGCACAGGGAAATATCTGCTTCTAAATCCAAAACGCAGCTATCTAACAGAACGGTTGTCAATGTGTGCACTCAACTTCCAGAGTTAAACCCGTGTGTGGATTCAGCAGTCTGCAAACACTTTCTCTGCAGAGTCCCAAAACAGGCGTTTTCAGCCCTTTACCAGCATATGGAAGAAACAGCAGTAAGCCCAGGGAAATATCTGCTTCTAAATCCAAAACGCAGCTATATAACAGAACGGTTGTCAATGTGTGCACTCAACTTCCAGAGTTAAAACCGTGTGTGGATTCAGCAGTCTGCAAACACTTTCTCTGCAGAGTCCCAAAACAGGCGTTTTCAGCCCATTACCGGCATATGGAAGAAACAGCAGTAAGCACAGGGAAATATCTGCTTCTAAATCCAAAACGCAGCTATCTAACAGAACGGTTGTCAATGTGTGCACTCAACTTCCAGAGTTAAACCCGTGTGTGGATTCAGCAGTCTGCAAACCCTTTCTGTGCAGAGTCCCAAAACAGGCGTTTTCAGCCCATTACCGGCATATGGAAGAAACAGCAGTAAGCACAGGGAAATATCTGCTTCTAAATCCAAAACGCAGCTATCTAACAGAACGGTTGTCAATGTGTGCACTCAACTTCCAGAGTTAAACCCGTGTGTGGTTTCAGCAGTCTGCAAACCCTTTCTCTGCAGAGTCCCAAAACAGGCGTTTTCAGCCCATTACCGGCATATGGAAGAAACAGCAGTAAGCACAGGGAAATATCTGCTTCTAAATCCAAAACGCAGCTATCTAACAGAAAGGTTGTCAATGTGTGCACTCAACTTCCAGAGTTAAACCCGTGTGTGGATTCAGCAGTCTGCAAACACTTTCTCTGCAGAGTCCCAAAACAGGCGTCTTCAGCCCATTACCGGCATATGGAAGAAACAGCAGTAAGCACAGGGAAATATCTGCTTCTAAATCCAAAACGCAGCTATCTAACAGAACGGTTGTCAATGTGTGCACTCAACATCCAGAGTTAAACCCGTGTGTGGATTCAGCAGTCTGCAAACACTTTCTCTGCAGAGTCCCAAAACAGGCGTTTTCAGCCCATTACCGGGATATGGAAGAAACAGCAGTAAGCACAGGGAAATATCTGCTTCTAAATCCAAAACGCAGCTATCTAACAGAACGGTTGTCAATGTGTTCACTCAATTTCCAGAGTTAAACCGGTGTGTGGATTCAGCAGTCTGCAAACCCTTTCTGTGCAGAGTCCCAAAACAGGCGTTTTCAGCCCATTACCGGCATATGGAAGAAGCAGCAGTAAGCACAGGGAAATATCTGCTTCTAAATCCAAAACGCAGCTATCTAACAGAACGGTTGTCAATGTGTGCACTCAAGTTCCAGAGTTAAACCGGTGTGTGGATTCAGCAGTCTGCAAACCCTTTCTGTGCAGAGTCCCAAAACAGGCGTTTTCAGCCCATTACCGGCATATGGAAGAAACAGCAGTAAGCACAGGGAAATATCTGCTTCTAAATCCAAAACGCTGCTATCTAACAGAACGGTTGTCAATGTGTGCACTCAACTTCCAGAGTTAAACCCGTGTGTGGATTCAGCAGTCTGCAAACACTTTCTCTGCAGAGTCCCAAAACAGGCGTTTTCAGCCCATTACCGGCATATGGAAGAAACAGCAGTAAGCACAGGGAAATATCTGCTTCTAAATCCAAAACGCAGCTATCTAACAGAACGGTTGTCAATGTGTGCACTCAACTTCCAGAGTTAAACCAGTGTGTGGATTCAGCAGTCTGCAAACACATTCTCTGCAGAGTCCCAAAACAGGCGTTTTCAGCCCATTACCGGCATATGGAAGAAACAGCAGTAAGCACAGGGAAATATCTGCTTCTAAATCCAAAACGCAGCTATCTAACAGAACGGTTGTCAATGTGTGCACTCAACTTCCAGAGTTAAACCCGTGTGTGGATTCAGCAGTCCGCAAACACTTTCTCTGCAGAGTCCCAAAACAGGCGTTTTCAGCCCATTACCGGCATATGGAGGAAATAGCAGTAAGCACAGGGAAATATCTGCTTCTAAATCCAAAACGCAGCTATCTAACAGAACGGTTGTCAATGTGTGCACTCAACTTCCAGAGTTAAACCCGTGTGTCGATTCAGCAGTCTGCAAACACTTTCTCTGCAGATTCCCAAAACAGGCGTTTTCAGCCCATTACCGGCATATGGAAGAAACAGCAGTAAGCACAGGGAAATATCTGCTTCTAAATCCAAAACGCAGCTATCTAACAGAACGGTTGTCAATGTGTGCACTCAACTTCCAGAGTTAAACCCGTGTGTGGATTCAGCAGTCTGCAAACCCTTTCTGTGCAGAGTCCCAAAACAGGCGTTTTCAGCCCATTACCGGCATATGGAAGAAACAGCAGTAAGCACAGGGAAATATCTGCTTCTAAATCCAAAACGCAGCTATCTAACAGAACGGTTGTCAATGTGTGCACTCAACTTCCAGAGTTAAACCCGTGTGTGGATTCAGCAGTCTGCAAACACTTTCTCTGCAGAGTCCCAAAACAGGCGTTTTCAGCCCTTTACCAGCATATGGAAGAAACAGCAGTAAGCCCAGGGAAATATCTGCTTCTAAATCCAAAACGCAGCTATATAACAGAACGGTTGTCAATGTGTGCACTCAACTTCCAGAGTTAAAACCGTGTGTGGATTCAGCAGTCTGCAAACACTTTCTCTGCAGAGTTCCAAAACAGGCGTTTTCAGCCCATTACCGGCATATGGAAGAAACAGCAGTAAGCACAGGGAAATATCTGCTTCTAAATCCAAAACGCAGCTATCTAACAGAACGGTTGTCAATGTGTGCACTCAACTTCCAGAGTTAAACCCGTGTGTGGATTCAGCAGTCTGCAAACCCTTTCTGTGCAGAGTCCCAAAACAGGCGTTTTCAGCCCATTACCGGCATATGGAAGAAACAGCAGTAAGCACAGGGAAATATCTGCTTCTAAATCCAAAACGCAGCTATCTAACAGAACGGTTGTCAATGTGTGCACTCAACTTCCAGAGTTAAACCCGTGTGTGGTTTCAGCAGTCTGCAAACCCTTTCTCTGCAGAGTCCCAAAACAGGCGTTTTCAGCCCATTACCGGCATATGGAAGAAACAGCAGTAAGCACAGGGAAATATCTGCTTCTAAATCCAAAACGCAGCTATCTAACAGAAAGGTTGTCAATGTGTGCACTCAACTTCCAGAGTTAAACCCGTGTGTGGATTCAGCAGTCTGCAAACACTTTCTCTGCAGAGTCCCAAAACAGGCGTCTTCAGCCCATTACCGGCATATGGAAGAAACAGCAGTAAGCACAGGGAAATATCTGCTTCTAAATCCAAAACGCAGCTATCTAACAGAACGGTTGTCAATGTGTGCACTCAACATCCAGAGTTAAACCCGTGTGTGGATTCAGCAGTCTGCAAACACTTTCTCTGCAGAGTCCCAAAACAGGCGTTTTCAGCCCATTACCGGGATATGGAAGAAACAGCAGTAAGCACAGGGAAATATCTGCTTCTAAATCCAAAACGCAGCTATCTAACAGAACGGTTGTCAATGTGTTCACTCAATTTCCAGAGTTAAACCGGTGTGTGGATTCAGCAGTCTGCAAACCCTTTCTGTGCAGAGTCCCAAAACAGGCGTTTTCAGCCCATTACCGGCATATGGAAGAAGCAGCAGTAAGCACAGGGAAATATCTGCTTCTAAATCCAAAACGCAGCTATCTAACAGAACGGTTGTCAATGTGTGCACTCAAGTTCCAGAGTTAAACCGGTGTGTGGATTCAGCAGTCTGCAAACCCTTTCTGTGCAGAGTCCCAAAACAGGCGTTTTCAGCCCATTACCGGCATATGGAAGAAACAGCAGTAAGCACAGGGAAATATCTGCTTCTAAATCCAAAACGTAGCTATCTAACAGAACGGTTGTCAATGTGTGCACTCAACTTCCAGAGTTAAAGCCGTGTGTGGATTCAGCAGTCTGCAAACCCTTTCTGTGCAGAGTCCCAAAACAGACGTTTTCAGCCCATTACCGGCATATGGAAGAAACAGCAGTAAGCACAGGGAAATATCTGCTTCTAAATCCAAAACGCAGCTATCTAACAGAACGGTTGTCAATGTGTGCACTCAACTTCCAGAGTTAAACCCGTGTGTGGATTCAGCAGTCTGCAAACACTTTCTCTGCAGAGTCCCAAAACAGGCGTTTTCAGCCCATTACCGGCATATGGAAGAAACAGCAGTAAGCACAGGGAAATATCTGCTTCTAAATCCAAAACGCAGCTATCTAACAGAACGGTTGTCAATGTGTGCACTCAACTTCCAGAGTTAAACCCGTGTGTGGATTCAGCAGTCTGCAAACACTTTCTCTGCAAAGTCCCAAAACAGGCGTTTTCAGCCCATTACCGGCATATGGAAGAAACAGCAGTAAGCACAGGGAAATATCTGCTTCTAAATCCAAAACGCATCTATCTAACAGAACGGTTGTCAATGTGTGCACTCAACTTCCAGAGTTAAACCCGTGTGTGGATTCAGCAGTCTGCAAACCCTTTCTGTGCAGAGTCCCAAAACAGGCGTTTTCAGCCCATTACCGGCATATGGAAGAAACAGCAGTAAGCACAGGGAAATATCTGCTTCTAAATCCAAAACGCAGCTATCTAACAGAACGGTTGTCAATGTGTGCACTCAACTTCCAGAGTTAAACCCGTGTGTGGATTCAGCAGTCTGCAAACCCTTTCTCTGCAGAGTCCCAAAACAGGCGTTTTCAGCCCATTACCGGCATATGGAAGAAACAGCAGAAAGCACAGGGAAATATCTGCTTCTAAATCCAAAACGCAGCTATCTAACAGAACGGTTGTCAATGTGTGCACTCAACTTCCAGAGTTAAACCCGTGTGTGGATTCAGCAGTCTGCAAACCCTTTCTCTGCAGTGTCCCAAAACAGGCGTTTTCAGCCCATTACCGGCATATGGAAGAAACAGCAGTAAGCACAGGGAAATATCTGCTTCTAAATCCAAAACGCAGCTATCTAAAAGAACGGTTGTCAATGTGTGCACTCAACTTCCAGAGTTAAACCCGTGTGTGGATTCAGCAGTCTGCAAACACTTTCTCTGCAGAGTCCCAAAACAGGCGTTTTCAGCCCATTACCGGCATAAGGAAGAAACAGCAGTAAGCACAGGGAAATATCTGCTTCTAAATCCAAAACGCAGCTATCTAACAGAACGGTTGTCAATGTGTGCACTCAACTTCCAGAGTTAAACCCGTGTGTGGTTTCAGCAGTCTGCAAACCCTTTCTCTGCAGAGTCCCAAAACAGGCGTTTTCAGCCCATTACCGGCATATGGAAGAAACAGCAGTAAGCACAGGGAAATATCTGCTTCTAAATCCAAAACGCAGCTATCTAACAGAACGGTTGTCAATGTGTGCACTCAACTTCCAGAGTTAAACCCGTGTGTGGATTCAGCAGTCTGCAAACCCTTTCTGTGCAGAGTCCCAAAACAGGCGTTTTCAGCCCTTTACCGGCATATGGAAGAAACAGCAGTAAGCACAGGGAAATATCTGCTTCTAAATCCAAAAAGCAGCTATCTAACAGAACGGTTGTCAATGTGTCCACTCAACATCCAGAGTTAAGCCCGTGTGTGGATTCAGCAGTCTGCAAACACTTTCTCTGCAGAGTCCCAAAACAGGCGTTTTCAGCCCATTACCGGCATATGGAAGAAACAGCAGTAAGCACAGGGAAATATCTGCTTCTAAATCCAAAACGCAGCTATCTAACAGAACGGTTGTCAATGTGTTCACTCAATTTCCAGAGTTAAACCGGTGTGTGGATTCAGCAGTCTGCAAACCCTTTCTGTGCAGAGTCCCAAAACAGGCGTTTTCAGCCCATTACCGGCATATGGAAGAAGCAGCAGTAAGCACAGGGAAATATCTGCTTCTAAATCCAAAACGCAGCTATCTAACAGAACGGTTGTCAATGTGTACACTCAAGTTCCAGAGTTAAACCGGTGTGTGGATTCAGCAGTCTGCAAACCCTTTCTGTGCAGAGTCCCAAAACAGGGGTTTTCAGCCCATTACCGGCATATGGAAGAAACAGCAGTAAGCACAGGGAAATATCTGCTTCTAAATCCAAAACGCAGCTATCTAACAGAACGGTTGTCAATGTGTGCACTCAACTTCCAGAGTTAAACCAGTGTGTGGATACAGCAGTCTGCAAACACTTTCTCTGCAGAGTCCCAAAACAGGCGTTTTCAGCCCATTACCGGCATATGGAAGAAACAGCAGTAAGCACAGGGAAATATCTGCTTCTAAATCCAAAACGCAGCTATCTAACAGAACGGTTGTCAATGTGTGCACTCAACTTCCAGAGTTAAACCCGTGTGTGGATTCAGCAGTCTGCAAACCCTTTCTGTGCAGAGTCCAAAAACAGGCGTTTTCAGCCCATTACCGGCATATGGAAGAAACAGCAGTAAGCACAGGGAAATATCTGCTTCTAAATCCAAAACGCAGCTATCTAACAGAACGGTTGTCAATGTGTGCACTCAACTTCCAGAGTTAAACCCGTGTGTGGATTCAGCAGTCTGCAAACCCTTTCTCTGCAGAGTCCCAAAACAGGCGTTTTCAGCCCATTACCGGCATATGGAAGAAACAGCAGTAAGCACAGGGAAATATCTGCTTCTAAATCCAAAACGCAGCTATCTAACAGAACGGTTGTCAATGTGTGCACTCAACTTCCAGAGTTAAACCCGTGTGTGGATTCAGCAGTCTGCAAACCCTTTCTGTGCAGAGTCCCAAAACAGGCGTTTTCAGCCCATTACCGGCATATGGAAGAAACAGCAGTAAGCACAGGGAAATATCTGCTTCTAAATCCAAAACGCAGCTATCTAACAGAACGGTTGTCAATGTGTGCACTCAACTTCCAGAGTTAAACCCGTGTGTGGATTCAGCAGTCTGCAAACACTTTCTCTGCAGAGTCCCAAAACAGGCGTTTGCAGCCCATTACCGGCATATGGAAGAAACAGCAGTAAGCACAGGGAAATATCTGCTTCTAAATCCAAAACGCAGCTATCTAACAGAACGGTTGTCAATGTGTGCACTCAACTTCCAGAGTTAAACCCGTGTGTGGATTCAGCAGTCTGCAAACCCTTTCTGTGCAGAGTCCCAAAACAGGCGTTTTCAGCCCATTACCGGCATATGGAAGAAACAGCAGTAAGCACAGGGAAATATCTGCTTCTAAATCCAAAACGCAGCTATCTAACAGAACGGTTGTCAATGTGTGCACTCAACTTCCAGAGTTAAACCCGTGTGTGGATTCAGCAGTCTGCAAACCCTTTCTGTGCAGAGTCCCAAAACAGGCGTTTTCAGCCCATTACCGGCATATGGAAGAAACAGCAGTAAGCACAGGGAAATATCTGCTTCTAAATCCAAAACGCAGCTATCTAACAGAACGGTTGTCAATGTGTGCACTCAACTTCCAGAGTTAAACCCGTGTGTGGATTCAGCAGTCTGCAAACCCTTTCTGTGCAGAGTCCCAAAACAGGCGTTTTCAGCCCATTACCGGCATATGGAAGAAACAGCAGTAAGCACAGGGAAATATCTGCTTCTAAATCCAAAACGCAGCTATCTAACAGAACGGTTGTCAATGTGTGCACTCAACTTCCAGAGTTAAACCCGTGTGTGGATTCAGCAGTCTGCAAACCCTTTCTGTGCAGAGTCCCAAAACAGGCGTTTTCAGCCCATTACCGGCATATGGAAGAAACAGCAGTAAGCACAGGGAAATATCTGCTTCTAAATCCAAAACGCAGCTATCTAACAGAACGGTTGTCAATGTGTGCACTCAACTTCCAGAGTTAAACCCGTGTGTGGATACAGCAGTCTGCAAACCCTTTCTCTGCAGAGTCCCAAAACAGGCGTTTTCAGCCCATTACCGGCATATGGAAGAAACAGCAGTAAGCACAGGGAAATATCTGCTTCTAAATCCAAAACGCAGCTATCTAACAGAACGGTTGTCAATGTGTGCACTCAACTTCCAGAGTTAAACCCGTGTGTGGATTCAGCAGTCTGCAAACCCTTTCTGTGAAGAGTCCCAAAACAGGCGTTTTCAGCCCATTACCGGCATATGGAAGAAACAGCAGTAAGCACAGGGAAATATCTGCTTCTAAATCCAAAACGCAGCTATCTAACAGAACGGTTGTCAATGTGTGCACTCAACTTCCAGAGTTAAACCCGTGTGTGGATACAGCAGTCTGCAAACCCTTTCTCTGCAGAGTCCCAAAACAGGCGTTTTCAGCCCATTACCGGCATATGGAAGAAACAGCAGTAAGCACAGGGAAATATCTACTTCTAAATCCAAAACGCAGCTATCTAACAGAACGGTTGTCAATGTGTGCACTCAACTTCCAGAGTTAAACCCGTGTGTGGATTCAGCAGTCTGCAAACCCTTTCTGTGCAGAGTCCCAAAACAGGCGTTTTCAGCCCATTACCGGCATATGGAAGAAACAGCAGTAAGCACAGGGAAATATCTGCTTCTAAATCCAAAACGCAGCTATCTAACAGAACGGTTGTCAATGTGTGCACTCAACTTCCAGAGTTAAACCCGTGTGTGGATTCAGCAGTCTGCAAACACTTTCTCTGCAGAGTCCCAAAACAGGCGTTTTCAGCCCATTACCGGCATATGGAAGAAACAGCAGTAAGCACAGGGAAATATCTGCTTCTAAATCCAAAACGCAGCTATCTAACAGAACGGTTGTCAATGTGTGCACTCAACTTCCAGAGTTAAACCCGTGTGTGGATTCAGCAGTCTGCAAACACTTTCTCTGCAGAGTCCCAAAACAGGCGTTTTCAGCCCATTACCGGCATATGGAAGAAACAGCAGTAAGCACAGGGAAATATCTTCTTCTAAATCCAAAACGCAGCTATCTAACAGAACGGTTGTCAATGTGTGCACTCAACTTCCAGAGTTAAACCCGTGTGTGGATTCAGCAGTCTGCAAACCCTTTCTGTGCAGAGTCCCAAAACAGGCGTTTTCAGCCCATTACCGGCATATGGAAGAAACAGCAGTAAGCACAGGGAAATATCTGCTTCTAAATCCAAAACGCAGCTATCTAACAGAACGGTTGTCAATGTGTGCACTCAACTTCCAGAGTTAAACCCGTGTGTGGATTCAGCAGTCTGCAAAAACTTTCTCTGCAGAGTCCCAAAACAGGCGTTTTCAGCCCATTACCGGCATATTGAAGAAACAGCAGTAAGCAGAGGGAAATATCTGCTTCTAAATCCAAAACGCAGCTATCTAACAGAACGGTTGTCAATGTGTGCACTCAACTTCCAGAGTTAAACCCGTGTGTGGATTCAGCAGTCTGCAAACACTTTCTCTGCAGAGTCCCAAAACAGGCGTTTTCAGCCCATTACCCCCATATGGAAGAAACAGCAGTAAGCACAGGGAAATATCTGCTTCTAAATCCAAAACGCAGCTATCTAACAGAACGGTTGTCAATGTGTGCACTCAACTTCCAGAGTTAAACCCGTGTGTGGATTCAGCAGTCTGCAAACCCTTTCTGTGCAGAGTCCCAAAACAGGCGTTTTCAGCCCATTACCGGCATATGGAAGAAACAGCAGTAAGCACAGGGAAATATCTGCTTCTAAATCCAAAACGCAGCTATCTAACAGAACGGTTGTCAATGTGTGCACTCAACTTCCAGAGTTAAACCCGTGTGTGGATTCAGCAGTCTGCAAACCCTTTCTGTGCAGAGTCCCAAAACAAGCGTTTTCAGCCCATTACCGGCATACGGAAGAAACAGCAGTAAGCACAGGGAAATATCTGCTTCTAAATCCAAAACGCAGCTATCTAACAGAACGGTTGTCAATGTGTGCTCTCAACTTCCATAGTTAAACCCGTGTGTGGATTCAGCAGTCTGCAAACACTTTCTCTGCAGAGTCCCAAAACAGGCGTTTTCAGCCCATTACCGGCATATGGAAGAAACAGCAGTAAGCACAGGGAAATATCTGCTTCTAAATCCAAAACGCAGCTATCTAACAGAACGGTTGTCAATGTGTTCACTCAACTTCCAGAGTTAAACCGGTGTGTGGATTCAGCAGTCTGCAAACCCTTTCTGTGCAGAGTCCCAAAACAGGCGTTTTCAGCAAATTACCGGCATATGGAAGAAACAGCAGTTAGCACAGGGAAATATCTGCTTCTAAATCCAAAACGCAGCTATCTAACAGAACGGTTGTCAATGTGTGCACTCAACTTCCAGAGTTAAACCCGTGTGTGGATTCAGCAGTCTGCAAACCCTTTCTGTGCAGAGTCCCAAAACAGGCGTTTTCAGCCCATTACCGGCATATGGAAGAAACAGCAGTAAGCAAAGGGAAATATCTGCTTCTAAATCCAAAACGCAGCTATCTAACAGAACGGTTTTCAATGTGTGCACTCAACATCCAGAGTTAAACCCGTGAGTGGATTCAGCAGTCTGGAAACACTTTCTCTGCAGAGTCCCAAAACAGGCGTTTTCAGCCCATTACCGGCATATGGAAGAAACAGCAGTAAGCACAGGGAAATATCTGCTTCTAAATCCAAAACGCAGCTATCTAACAGAACGGTTGTCAATGTGTTCACTCAATTTCCAGAGTCAAACCGGTGTGTGGATTCAGCAGTCTGCAAACCCTTTCTGTGCAGAGTCCCAAAACAGGCGTTTTCAGCCCATTACCGGCATATGGAAGAAACAGCAGTAAGCACAGGGAAATATCTGCTTCTAAATGCAAAACGCAGCTATCTAACAGAACGGTTGTCAATGTGTGCACTCAACTTCCAGAGTTAAACCCGTGTGTGGATTCAGCAGTCTGCAAACACTTTCTGTGCAGAGTCCCAAAACAGGCGTTTTCAGCCCATTACCGGCATATGGAAGAAACAGCAGTAAGCACAGGGAAATATCTGCTTCTAAATCCAAAACGCAGCTATCTAACAGAACGGTTGTCAATGTGTGCACTCAACTTCCAGAGTTAAACCCGTGTGTGGATTCAGCAGTCTGCAAACCCTTTCTGTGCAGAGTCCCAAAACAAGCGTTTTCAGCCCATTACCGGCATATGGAAGAAACAGCAGTAAGCACAGGGAAATATCTGCTTCTAAATCCAAAACGCAGCTATCTAACAGAACGGTTGTCAATGTGTGCACTCAACTTCCATAGTTAAACCCGTGTGTGGATTCAGCAGTCTGCAAACACTTTCTCTGCAGAGTCCCAAAACAGGCGTTTTCAGCCCATTACCGGCATATGGAAGAAACAGCAGTAAGCACAGGGAAATATCTGCTTCTAAATCCAAAACGCAGCTATCTAACAGAACGGTTGTCAATGTGTTCACTCAACTTCCAGAGTTAAACCGGTGTGTGGATTCAGCAGTCTGCAAACCCTTTCTGTGCAGAGTCCCAAAACAGGCGTTTTCAGCAAATTACCGGCATATGGAAGAAACAGCAGTTAGCACAGGGAAATATCTGCTTCTAAATCCAAAACGCAGCTATCTAACAGAACGGTTGTCAATGTGTGCACTCAACTTCCAGAGTTAAACCCGTGTGTGGATTCAGCAGTCTGCAAACCCTTTCTGTGCAGAGTCCCAAAACAGGCGTTTTCAGCCCATTACCGGCATATGGAAGAAACAGCAGTAAGCACAGGGAAATATCTGCTTCTAAATCCAAAACGCAGCTATCTAACAGAACGGTTGTCAATGTGTTCACTCAATTTCCAGAGTCAAACCGGTGTGTGGATTCAGCAGTCTGCAAACCCTTTCTGTGCAGAGTCCCAAAACAGGGGTTTTCAGCAAATTACCGGCATATGGAAGAAACAGCAGTTAGCACAGGGAAATATCTGCTTCTAAATCCAAAACGCAGCTATCTAACAGAACGGTTGTCAATGTGTTCACTCAACTTCCAGAGTTAAACCCGTGTGTGGATTCAGCAGTTCGCAAACACTTTCTCTGCAGAGTACCAAAACAGGCGTTTTCAGCCCATTACCGGCATATGGAAGAAACAGCAGTAAGCACAGGGAAATATCTGCTTCTAAATCCAAAACGCAGCTATCTAACAGAACGGTTGTCAATGTGTGCACTCAACTTCCAGAGTTAAACCCGTGTGTGGATTCAGCAGTCTGCAAACACTTTCTCTGCAGAGTCCCAAAACAGGCGTTTTCAGCCCATTACTGGCATATGGAAGAAACAGCAGTAAGCACAGGGAAATATCTGCTTCTAAATCCAAAACGCAGCTATCTAACAGAACGGTTGTCAATGTTTGCACTCAACTTCCAGAGTTAAACCAGTGTGTGGATTCAGCAGTCTGCAAACCCTTTCTCTGCAGACTCCCAAAACAGGCGTTTTCAGCCCATTACCGGCATATGGAAGAAACAGCAGTAAGCACAGGGAAATATCTGCTTCTAAATCCAAAACGCAGCTATCTAACAGAACGGTTGTCAATGTGTGCACTCAACTTCCAGAGTTAAACCCGTGTGTGGATTCAGCAGTCTGCAAACACTTTCTCTGCAGAGTCCCAAAACAGGCGTTTTCAGTCCTTTACCGGCATATGGAAGAAACAGCAGTAAGCACAGGGAAATATCTGCTTCTAAATCCAAAACGCAGCTATCTAACAGAACGGTTGTCAATGTGTGCACTCAACTTCCAGAGTTAAACCCGTGTGTGGATTCAGCAGTCTGCAAACACTTTATCTGCAGAGTCCGAAAACAGGCGTTTTCAGCCCATTACCGGCATATGGAAGAAACAGCAGTAAGCACAGGGAAATATCTGCTTCTAAATGCAAAACGCAGCTATCTAACAGAACGGTTGTCAATGTGTGCACTCAACTTCCAGAGTTAAACCCGTGTGTGGATTCAGCAGTCTGCAAACCCTTTCTGTGCAGAGTCCCAAAACAGGCGTTTTCAGCCCATTACCGGCATATGGAAGAAACAGCAGTAAGCACAGGGAAATATCTGCTTCTAAATCCAAAACGCAGCTATCTAACAGAACGGTTGTCAATGTGTGCACTCAACTTCCAGAGTTAAACCCGTGTGTGGATTCAGCAGTCTGCAAACCCTTTCTGTGCAGAGTCCCAAAACAAGCGTTTTCAGCCCATTACCGGCATATGGAAGAAACAGCAGTGAGCACAGGGAAATATCTGCTTCTAAATCCAAAACGCAGCTATCTAACAGAACGGTTGTCAATGTGTGCACTCAACTTCCAGAGTTAAACCTGTGTGTGGATTCAGCAGTCTGCAAACACTTTCTCTGCAGAGTCCCAAAACAGGCGTTTTCAGCCCATTACCGGCTTATGGAAGAAACAGCAGTAAGCACAGGGAAATATCTGCTTCTAAATCCAAAACGCAGCTATCTAACAGAACGGTTGTCAATGTGTGCACTCAACTTCCAGAGTTAAACCCGTGTGTGGATTCAGCAGTCTGCAAACCCTTTCTCTGCAGAGTCCCAAAACAGGCGTTTTCAGCCCATTACCGGCATATGGAAGAAACAGCAGTAAGCACAGGGAAATATCTGCTTCTAAATCCAAAACGCAGCTATCTAACAGAACGGTTGTCAATGTGTGCACTCAACTTCCAGAGTTAAACCCGTGTGTGGATTCAGCAGTCTGCAAACCCTTTCTGTGCAGAGTCCCAAAACAGGCGTTTTCAGCCCATTACCGGCATATGGAAGAAACGGCAGTAAGCACAGGGAAATATCTGCTTCTAAATCCAAAACGCAGCTATCTAACAGAACGGTTGTCAATGTGTGCACTCAACTTCCAGAGTTAAACCCGTGTGTGGATTCAGCAGTCTGTAAACACTTTCTCTGAAGAGTCCCAAAACAAGCGTTTTCAGCCCATTACCGGCATATGGAAGAAACAGCAGTAAGCACAGGGAAATATCTGCTTCTAAATCCAAAACGCAGCTATCTAACAGAACGGTTGTCAATGTGTGCACTCAACTTCCAGAGTTAAACCCGTGTGTGGATTCAGCAGTCTGCAAACACTTTCTCTGCAGAGTCCCAAAACAGGCGTTTTCAACCCATTACCGGCATATGGAAGAAACAGCAGTAAGCACAGGGAAATATCTGCTTCTAAATCCAAAACGCAGCTATCTAACAGAACGGTTGTCAATGTCTGCACTCAACTTCCAGAGTTAAACCCGTGTGTGAATTCAGCAGTCCGCAAACACTTTCTCTGCAGAGTCCCAAAACAGGCGTTTTCAGCCCATTACCGGCATATGGAAGAAACAGCAGTAAGCACAGGGAAATATCTGCTTCTAAATCCAAAACGCAGCTATCTAACAGAACGGTTGTCAATGTGTGCACTCAACTTCCAGAGTTAAACCCGTGTGTGGATTCAGCAGTCTGCAAACACTTTCTCTGCAGAGTCCCAAAACAGGCGTTTTCAGCCCATTACCGGCATATGGAAGAAACAGCAGTAAGCACAGGGAAATATCTGCTTCTAAATCCAAAACGCAGCTATCTAACAGAACGGTTGTCAATGTGTGCACTCAACTTCCAGAGTTAAACCAGTGTGTGGATTCAGCAGTCTGCAAACACTTTCTCTGCAGAGTCCCAAAACAGGCGTTTTCAGCCCATTACCGGCATATGGAAGAAACAGCAGTAAGCACAGGGAAATATCTGCTTCTAAATCCAAAACGCAGCTATCTAACAGAACGGTTGTCAATGTGTGCACTCAACTTCCAGAGTTAAACCCGTGTGTGGATTCAGCAGTCTGCAAACCCTTTCTGTGCAGAGTCCCAAAACAGGCGTTTTCAGCCCATTACCGGCATATGGAAGAAACAGCAGTAAGCACAGGGAAATATCTGCTTCTAAATCCAAAACGCAGTTGTCTAACAGAACGGTTGTCAATGTGTGCACTCAACTTCCAGAGTTAAACCCGTGTGTGGATTCAGCAGTCTGCAAACCCTTTCTGTGCAGAGTCCCAAAACAGGCGTTTTCAGCCCATTACCGGCATATGGAAGAAACAGCAGTAAGCACAGGGAAATATCTGCTTCTAAATCCAAAACGCAGCTATCTAACAGAACGGTTGTCAATGTGTGCACTCAACTTCCAGAGTTAAACCCGTGTGTGGATTCAGCAGTCTGCAAACCCTTTCTGTGCAGAGTCCCAAAACAGGCGTTTTCAGCCCATTACCGGCATATGGAAGAAACAGCAGTAAGCACAGGGAAATATCTGCTTCTAAATCCAAAACGCAGCTATCTAACAGAACGGTTGTCAATGTGTGCACTCAACTTCCAGAGTTAAACCCGTGTGTGGATTCAGCAGTCTGCAAACCCTTTCTGTGCAGAGTCCCAAAACAGGCGTTTTCAGCCCATTACCGGTATATGGAAGAAACAGCAGTAAGCACAGGGAAATATCTGCTTCTAAATCCAAAACGCAGCTATCTAACAGAACGGTTGTCAATGTGTGCACTCAACTTCCAGAGTTAAACCCGTGTGTGGATTCAGCAGTCTGCAAACACTTTCTCTGCAGAGTCCCAAAACAGGTGCTTTCAGCCCTTAACTGGCATATGGAACAAACAGCAGTAAGCACAGGGAAATATCTGCTTCTAAATCCAAAACGCAGCTATCTAACAGAACGGTTGTCAATGTGTGCACTCAACTTCCAGAGTTAAACCCGTGTGTGGATTCAGCAGTCTGCAAACACTTTCTCTGCAGAGTCCTAAAACAGGCGTTTTCAGCCCATTACCGGCATGTGGAAGAAACAGCAGTAAGCACAGGGAAATATCTGCTTCTAAATGCAAAACGCAGCTATCTAACAGAACGGTTGTCAATGTGTGCACTCAACTTCCAGAGTTAAATCCGTGTGTGGATTCAGCAGTCTGCAAACCCTTTCTGTGCAGAGTCCCAAAACAGGCGTTTTCAGCCCATTACCGGCATATGGAAGAAACAGCAGTAAGCACAGGGAAATATCTGCTTCTAAATCCAAAACGCAGCTATCTAACAGAACGGTTGTCAATGTGTGCACTCAACTTCCAGAGTTAAACCCTTGTGTGGATTCAGCAGTCTGCAAACACTTTCTCTGCAGAGTCCCAAAACAAGCGTTTTCAGCCCATTACCGGCATATGGAAGAAACAGCAGTAAGCACAGGGAAATATCTGCTTCTAAATCCAAAACGCAGCTATCTAACAGAACGGTTGTCAATGTGTGCACTCAACTTCCAGAGTTAAACCCGTGTGTGGATTCAGCAGTCTGCAAACACCTTCTGTGCAGAGTCCCAAAACAGGCGTTTTCAGCCCATTACCGGCATATGGAAGAAACAGCAGTAAGCACAGGGAAATATCTGCTTCTAAATCCAAAACGCAGCTATCTAACAGAACGGTTGTCAATGTGTGCACTCAACTTCCAGAGTTAAACCCGTGTGTGGATTCAGCAGTCTGCAAACACTTTCTGTGCAGAGTCTCAAAACAGGACTTTCCGGCCCAGTACCGGCATATCTAAGAAAGAGCATTAAGACTGCGTCTAAAACTCAGAAGAAACGTTTCTTTCAAACTGCTCGGCCATGTGTTCTTTGACCTAAGGGAGTTGAATCTATGGTTAGATTCAGCGAGATAGAAACACGTTTATTCTAGGAGCTGTCTTTGGATATTCCAGAATGAATGGGAGTATATGCTGTAAAGAGAAATATCTGTTTCTAAAACCAAAATGGATCTATCTAGCAGAGTGGTTGTGAATGTGTGCCTTCGGCTTAAAGAGGTAAACTGCTCTTCTCATGCAGCACTTTAGAAACCCTTTATATGCAAATTCTCGTACAGACCTTTCCAGCAAAACACCAGCCTATAGGAAATAGCAGTAAGACTGCATCTTTAACATGGAAGAAACTGTTTTCAAACTGCTCTGCTGTGTGTTCATTCATATAAGAGACTTGAATATATGTTCAGATTCAGCTAGTTAGCAACACGTTTCTTCCAGGAGCTGTGTTTGCCTATTCCAGAGTATACTGGAGTATAAGATGTAAAGACAAATGTCTCGTTCCAAAAGAAAAACGGATGATCTAATGGAATGGTTGTCAATGTGTGCATTCAACTTACTGAGCTAAACTGCTGTTTGTATGCAGCAGTTTAGAAAACATTTCTGTGTAGATTCTCAAACAGACATTTCCAGCAAAATACCGGCCTATAAGAAATAGCAGTAAGACTGCGTCTAAAACTCAGAGGGAACGTTTCTTTCAAACTGCTCTGCAGTGTGTTCGTTCACCAAAGGTCGTTGAATCTATGTTTGGATTCAGCGAGTTTGAAACACGTTTATTCTAGGAGCTGCATTTCGATATTCCAGAGTGTATGGGAGTAAATGCTGTAAAGAGAAATATCTGTTTCTAAAACCAAAACGGAGCTATCTAACAGAATGGTTGTGAATGTGTGCATTCAACTTAAAGGGTTAATCTGCTCTTCTTAGGCAGCAGTTTAGAAACCCTTTATATGCAAATTCTAAAATCAACATTTGCAGCAAAACACCAGCCTAAAAGAAGTAGCAGTAAGACTGCATCTATAACATAGAAGAAACGTTTTCTTCAAAATGCTCTGCTCTGTGTTCATTCACCTAAGAGTCTTGAGTATATGTTCAGATTCAGCGAGTAAGAAACACGTTTCTTCCAGGAGCTGCATTTGCATATTCCAGAGTGTACTGGAGTATAAGGTTTAAAGTGAAATATCTGGTTCTAAAACAAACACGGAGCCATCTAACAGAATGGTTGTCACTGTGTGCATTCAGCTTATTGAGATAAACTGTTGTTTCTATGCAGCAGTTTAGAAAAGATTTTTGTGCAGATTCTAAAACAGACATTCCCAGCAAAATACCGGCCTCTAAGAAATAGCAATAAGACTGCGTCTAAAACTCAAATAAAACGTTTCTTTCAAACTGCTGTGCTGTGTGTTCGTTCACCTAAGGGAGTTGAATCTATGTTTAGATTCAGCGACTTAGAAACACGTCTATTCTGGGAGCTGCGTTTGGCTATTCCAGAATGAATGGGAGTATATGCTGTAACTAGAAACACAGGCTTCTAAAACCAAAACGGAGCTAGCTAACAGAATGATTGTGAATGAGGGCATTCAACTTAACGAATTAAACTGCTCCACTTAAGCAGCAGTTTACAAACCATTTATATGGAAATTCTAAAACCAACATTTCCAGGAAAACACCAGCCTAAAAGTAATAGCAGTAACAGTGCATCTATAACATGGAAGAAATGTTTTTTTCAAACTCCTCTGCTGTGTGTTCATTCACCTAAGAGACTTCAATATATGCTCAGAATCAGCGAGTTACAAACACGTTTCTTCCAGGAGCTGCGTATGCATATATCAGAGTGTACTGGGGTACAAGATGTAAAGAGAAATATTTGATTATACTTCGAAACCCGTTTCTTTTAGGAGCTGCGTTTGGATATTCCAGAGTGAATGAGAGTATATGCTGTAAAGAGAAATAAATGCTTCTAAAACCAAAAGGCAGCTATCTAACTGAATGGTTGTCAATGCGTGCACTCAACTTCCAGAGATAAAACCGTGTATGGATTCAGCAGTCTGCAAACACTTTCTGTGCAGAGTCCCAAAACAGGCGTTTTCAGCCCAATACCGGCATATGGAAGAAACAGCAGTAAGCACAGGGAAATATCTGCTTCTAAATCCAAAACGCAGCTATCTAACAGAACGGTTGACAGTGTGTGCACTCAACTTCCAGAGTTAAACCCGTGTGTGGATTCAGCAGTCTGCAAACACTTTCTCTGCAGAGTCCAAAAACAGGCGTTTTCAGCCCATTACCGGCCTAAGGAAGAAACAGCAGTAAGCACAGGGAAATATCTGCTTCTAAATCCAAAACGCAGCTATCTAACAGAACGGTTGTCAATGTGTGCACTCAACTTCCAGAGTTAAACCCGTGTGTGGATTCAGCAGTCTGCAAACACTTTCTCTGCAGAGTCCCAAAACAGGCGTTTTCAGTCCATTACCGGCATATGGAAGAAACAGCAGTAAGCACAGGGAAATATCTGCTTCTAAATCCAAAACGCAGCTATCTAACAGAACGGTTGTCAATGTGTGCACTCAACTTCCAGAGTTAAACCCGTGTGTGGATTCAGCAGTCTGCAAACACTTTCTCTGCAGAGTCCCAAAACAGGCGCTTTCAGCCCATTACCGGCATATGGAAGAAACAGCAGTAAGCACAGGGAAATATCTGCTTCTAAATCTAAAACGCAGCTATCTAACAGAACGGTTGTCAATGTGTGCACTCAACTTCCAGAGTTAAACCCGTGTGTGGATTCAGCAGTCTGCAAACCCTTTCTGTGCAGAGTCCCAAAACAGGCGTTTTCAGCCCATTACCGGCATATGGAAGAAACAGCAGTAAGCACAGGGAAATATCTGCTTCTAAATCCAAAACGCAGCTATCTAACAGAACGGTTGTCAATGTGTGCACTCAACTTCCAGAGTTAAACCCGTGTGTGGATTCAGCAGTCTGCAAACACTTTTTCTGCAGAGTCCCAAAACAGGCGTTTTCAGCCCATTACCGGCATATGGAAGAAACAGCAGTAAGCACAGGGAATTTCTGCTTCTAAATCCAAAACGCAGCTATCTAACAGAACGGTTGTCAATGTGTGCACTCAACTTCCAGAGTTAAACCCGTGTGTGGATTCAACAGTCTGCAAACCCTTTCTCTGCAGAGTCCCAAAACAGGCGTTTTCAGCCCATTACCGGCATATGGAAGAAACAGCAGTAAGCACAGGGAAATATCTGCTTCTAAATCCAAAACGCAGCTATCTAACAGAACGGTTGTCAATGTGTGCACTCAACTTCCAGAGTTAAACCCGTGTGTGGATTCAGCAGTCTGCAAACACTTTCTCTGCAGAGTCCCAAAACAGGCGTTTTCAGCCCATTACCGGCATATGGAAGAAACAGCAGTAAGCACAGGGAAATATCTGCTTCTAAATCCAAAACGCAGCTATCTAACAGAACGGTTGTCAATGTGTGCACTCAACTTCCAGAGTTAAACCCGTGTGTGGATTCAGCAGTCTGCAAACCCTTTCTGTGCAGAGTCCCAAAACAGGCGTTTTCAGCCCATTACCGGCATATGGAAGAAACAGCAGTAAGCACAGGGAAATATCTGCTTCTAAATCCAAAACGCAGCTATCTAACAGAACGGTTGTCAATGTGTGCACTCAACTTCCAGAGTTAAACCCGTGTGTGGATTCAGCAGTCTGCAAACCCTTTCTGTGCAGAGTCCCAAAACAGGGGTTTTCAGCCCATTACCGGCATATGGAAGAAACAGCAGTAAGCACAGGGAAATATCTGCTTCTAAATCCAAAACGCAGCTATCTAACAGAACGGTTGTCAATGTGTGCACTCAACTTCCAGAGTTAAACCCGTGTGTGGATTCAGCAGTCTGCAAACACTTTCTCTGCAGAGTCCCAAAACAGGCGCTTTCAGCCCTTTACCGGCATATGGAACAAACAGCAGTAAGCACAGGGAAATATCTGCTTCTAAATCCAAAACGCAGCTATCTAACAGAACGGTTGTCAATGTGTGCACTCAACTTCCAGAGTTAAATCCGTGTGTGGATTCAGCAGTCTGCAAACCCTTTCTGTGCATAGTCCGAAAACAGGCGTTTTCAGCCCATTACCGGCATATGGAAGAAACAGCAGTAAGCACAGGGAAATATCTGCTTCTAAATCCAAAACGCAGCTATCTAACAGAACGGTTGTCAATGTTTGCACTCAACTTCCAGAGTTAAACCCGTGTGTGGATTCAGCAGTCTGCAAACACTTTCTCTGCAGAGTCCCAAAACAGGCGTTTTCAGTCCATTACCGGCATATGGAAGAAACAGCAGAAAGCACAGGGAAATATCTGCTTCTAAATCCAAAACGCAGCTATCTAACAGAACGGTTGTCAATGTGTGCACTCAACTTCCAGAGTTAAACCCGTGTGTGGATTCAGCAGTCTGCAAACACTTTCTGTGCAGAGTCCCAAAACAGGCGTTTTCAGCCCATTACCGGCATAAGGAAGAAACAGCAGTAAGCACAGGGAAATATCTGCTTCTAAATCCAAAACGCAGCTATCTAACAGAACGGTTGTCAATGTGTGCACTCAACTTCCAGAGTTAAACCCGTGTGTGGATTCAGCAGTCTGCAAACCCTTTCTGTGCTGAGTCCCAAAACAGGCGTTTTCAGCCCATTACCGGCATATGGAAGAAACAGCAGTAAGCACAGGGAAATATCTGCTTCTAAATCCAAAACGCAGCTATCTAACAGAACGGTTGTCAATGTGTGCACTCAACTTCCAGAGTTAAACCCGTGTGTGGATTCAGCAGTCTGCAAACACTTTCTCTGCAGAGTCCCAAAACAGGCGTTTTCAGCCCATTACCGGCATATGGAAGAAACAGCAGTAAGCACAGGGAAATATCTGCTTCTAAATCCAAAACGCAGCTATCTAACAGAACGGTTGTCAATGTGTGCACTCAACTTCCAGAGTTAAACCCGTGTGTGGATTCAGCAGTCTGCAAACCCTTTCTGTGCAGAGTCCCAAAACAGGCGTGTTCAGCCCATTACCGGCATATGGAAGAAACAGCAGTAAACACAGGGAAATATCTGCTTCTAAATCCAAAACGCAGCTATCTAACAGAACGGTTGTCAATGTGTGCACTCAACTTCCAGAGTTAAACCCGTGTGTGGATTCAGCAGTCTGCAAACCCTTTCTGTGCAGAGTCCCAAAACAGGCGTTTTCAGCCCATTACCGGCATATGGAAGAAACAGCAGTAAGCACAGGGAAATATCTACTTCTAAATCCAAAACGCAGCTATCTAACAGAACGGTTGTCAATGTGTGCACTCAACTTCCAGAGTTAAACCCGTGTGTGGATTCAGCAGTCTGCAAACCCTTTCTGTGCAGAGTCCCAAAACAGGCGTTTTCAGCCCATTACCGGCATTTGGAAGAAACAGCAGTAAGCACAGGGAAATATCTGCTTCTAAATCCAAAACGCAGCTATCTAACAGAACGGTTGTCAATGTGTGCACTCAAATTCCAGAGTTAAACCCGTGTGTGGATTCAGCAGTTTGCAAACCCTTTCTGTGCAGAGTCCCAAAACAGGCGTTTTCAGCCCATTACCGGCATATGGAATAAACAGCAGTAAGCACAGGGAAATATCTGCTTCTAAATCCAAAACGCAGCTATCTAACAGAACGGTTGTCAATGTGTGCACTCAACTTCCAGAGTTAAACCCGTGTGTGGATTCAGCAGTCTGCAAACACTTTCTCTGCAGAGTCCCAAAACAGGCGTTTTCAGCCCATTACCGGCATATGGAAGAAACAGCAGTAAGCACAGGGAAATATCTCCTTCTAAATCCAAAACGCAGCTATCTAACAGAACGGTTGTCAATGTGTGCACTCAAGTTCCAGAGTTAAACCCGTGTGTGGATTCAGCAGTCCGCAAACACTTTCTCTGCAGAGTCCCAAAACAGGCGTTTTCAACCCATTACCGGCATATGGAAGAAACAGCAGTAAGCACAGGGAAATATCTGCTTCTAAATCCAAAACGCAGCTATCTAACAGAACGGTTGTCAATGTGTGCACTCAACTTCCAGAGTTAAACCCGTGTGTGGATTCAGCAGTCTGCAAACCCTTTCTGTGCAGAGTCCCAAAACAGGCGTTTTCAGCCCATTACCGGCATATGGAATAAACAGCAGTAAGCACAGGGAAATATCTGCTTCTAAATCCAAAACGCAGCTATCTAACAGAACGGTTGTCAATGTGTGCACTCAACTTCCAGAGTTAAACCCGTGTGTGGATTCAGGAGTCTGCAAACCCTTTCTCTGCAGAGTCCCAAAATAGGCGTTTTCAGCCCATTACCGGCATATGGAAGAAACAGCAGTAAGCACAGGGAAATATCTGCTTCTAAATCCAAAACGCAGCTATCTAACAGAACGGTTGTCAATGTGTGCACTCAACTTCCAGAGTTAAACCCGTGTGTGGATTCAGCAGTCTGCAAACACTTTCTGTGCAGAGTCCCAAAACAGGCGTTTTCAGCCCATTACCGGCATATGGAAGAAACAGCAGTAAGCACAGGGAAATATCTGCTTCTAAATACAAAACGCAGCTATCTAACAGAACGGTTCTCAATGTGTGCACTCAACTTCCAGAGTTGAACCCGTGTGTGGATTCAGCAGTCTGCAAACACTTTCTCTGCAGAGTCCCAAAACAGGCGTTTTCAACCCATTACCGGCATATGGAAGAAACAGCAGTAAGCACAGGGAAATATCTGCTTCTAAATCCAAAACGCAGCTATCTAACAGAACGGTTGTCAATGTGTGCACTCAACTTCCAGAGTTAAACCCGTGTGTGGATTCAGCAGTCCGCAAACACTTTCTCTGCAGAGTCCCAAAACAGGCGTTTTCAGCCCATTACCGGCATATGGAAGAAACAGCAGTAAGCACAGGGAAATATCTGCTTCTAAATCCAAAACGCAGCTATCTAACAGAACGGTTGTCAAGGTGTGCACTCAACTTCCAGAGTTAAACCCGTGTGTGGATTCAGCAGTCTGCAAACACTTTCTCTGCAGAGTCCCAAAACAGGCGTTTTCAGCCCATTACCGGCATATGGAAGAAACAGCAGTAAGCACAGGGAAATATCTGCTTCTAAATCCAAAACGCAGCTATCTAACAGAACGGTTGTCAATGTGTGCACTCAACTTCCAGAGTTAAACCAGTGTGTGGATTCAGCAGTCTGCAAACACTTTCTCTGTAGAGTCCCAAAACAGGCGTTTTCAGCCCATTACCGGCATATGGAAGAAACAGCAGTAAGCACAGGGAAATATCTGCTTCTAAATCCAAAACGCAGCTATCTAACAGAACGGTTGTCAATGTGTGCACTCAACTTCCAGAGTTAAACCCGTGTGTGGATTCAGCAGTCTGCAAACCCTTTCTGTGCAGAGTCCCAAAACAGGCGTTTTCAGCCCATTACCGGCATATGGAAGAAACAGCAGTAAGCACAGGGAAATATCTGCTTCTAAATCCAAAACGCAGCTATCTAACAGAACGGTTGTCAATGTGTGCACTCAACTTCCAGAGTTAAACCCGTGTGTGGATTCAGCAGTCTGCAAACCCTTTCTGTGTAGAGTCCCAAAACAGGTGTTTTCAGCCCATTACCGGCATATGGAAGAAACAGCAGTAAGCACAGGGAAATATCTGCTTCTAAATCCAAAACGCAGCTATCTAACAGAACGGTTGTCACTGTGTGCACTCAACTTCCAGAGTTAAACCCGTGTGTGCATTCAGCAGTCTGCAAACACTTTCTCTGCAGAGTCCCAAAACAGGCGTTTTCAGCCCATTACCGGCATATGGAAGAAACAGCAGTAAGCACAGGGAAATATCTGCTTCTAAATCCAAAACGCAGCTATCTAACAGAACGGTTGTCAATGTGTGCACTCAACTTCCAGAGTTAAACCCGTGTGTGGATTCAGCAGTCTGCAAACCCTTTCTGTGCAGAGTCCCAAAACAGGGGTTTTCAGCCCATTACCGGCATATGGAAGAAACAGCAGTAAGCACAGGGAAATATCTGCTTCTAAATCCAAAACGCAGCTATCTAACAGAACGGTTGTCAATGTGTGCACTCAACTTCCAGAGTTAAACCCGTGTGTGGATTCAGCAGTCTGCAAACACTTTCTCTGCAGAGTCCCAAAACAGGCGCTTTCAGCCCTTTACCGGCATATGGAACAAACAGCAGTAAGCACAGGGAAATATCTGCTTCTAAATCCAAAACGCAGCTATCTAACAGAACGGTTGTCAATGTGTGCACTCAACTTCCAGAGTTAAATCCGTGTGTGGATTCAGCAGTCTGCAAACCCTTTCTGTGCATAGTCCGAAAACAGGCGTTTTCAGCCCATTACCGGCATATGGAAGAAACAGCAGTAAGCACAGGGAAATATCTGCTTCTAAATCCAAAACGCAGCTATCTAACAGAACGGTTGTCAATGTTTGCACTCAACTTCCAGAGTTAAACCCGTGTGTGGATTCAGCAGTCTGCAAACACTTTCTCTGCAGAGTCCCAAAACAGGCGTTTTCAGTCCATTACCGGCATATGGAAGAAACAGCAGAAAGCACAGGGAAATATCTGCTTCTAAATCCAAAACGCAGCTATCTAACAGAACGGTTGTCAATGTGTGCACTCAACTTCCAGAGTTAAACCCGTGTGTGGATTCAGCAGTCTGCAAACACTTTCTGTGCAGAGTCCCAAAACAGGCGTTTTCAGCCCATTACCGGCATAAGGAAGAAACAGCAGTAAGCACAGGGAAATATCTGCTTCTAAATCCAAAACGCAGCTATCTAACAGAACGGTTGTCAATGTGTGCACTCAACTTCCAGAGTTAAACCCGTGTGTGGATTCAGCAGTCTGCAAACCCTTTCTGTGCTGAGTCCCAAAACAGGCGTTTTCAGCCCATTACCGGCATATGGAAGAAACAGCAGTAAGCACAGGGAAATATCTGCTTCTAAATCCAAAACGCAGCTATCTAACAGAACGGTTGTCAATGTGTGCACTCAACTTCCAGAGTTAAACCCGTGTGTGGATTCAGCAGTCTGCAAACACTTTCTCTGCAGAGTCCCAAAACAGGCGTTTTCAGCCCATTACCGGCATATGGAAGAAACAGCAGTAAGCACAGGGAAATATCTGCTTCTAAATCCAAAACGCAGCTATCTAACAGAACGGTTGTCAATGTGTGCACTCAACTTCCAGAGTTAAACCCGTGTGTGGATTCAGCAGTCTGCAAACCCTTTCTGTGCAGAGTCCCAAAACAGGCGTGTTCAGCCCATTACCGGCATATGGAAGAAACAGCAGTAAACACAGGGAAATATCTGCTTCTAAATCCAAAACGCAGCTATCTAACAGAACGGTTGTCAATGTGTGCACTCAACTTCCAGAGTTAAACCCGTGTGTGGATTCAGCAGTCTGCAAACCCTTTCTGTGCAGAGTCCCAAAACAGGCGTTTTCAGCCCATTACCGGCATATGGAAGAAACAGCAGTAAGCACAGGGAAATATCTACTTCTAAATCCAAAACGCAGCTATCTAACAGAACGGTTGTCAATGTGTGCACTCAACTTCCAGAGTTAAACCCGTGTGTGGATTCAGCAGTCTGCAAACCCTTTCTGTGCAGAGTCCCAAAACAGGCGTTTTCAGCCCATTACCGGCATTTGGAAGAAACAGCAGTAAGCACAGGGAAATATCTGCTTCTAAATCCAAAACGCAGCTATCTAACAGAACGGTTGTCAATGTGTGCACTCAAATTCCAGAGTTAAACCCGTGTGTGGATTCAGCAGTTTGCAAACCCTTTCTGTGCAGAGTCCCAAAACAGGCGTTTTCAGCCCATTACCGGCATATGGAATAAACAGCAGTAAGCACAGGGAAATATCTGCTTCTAAATCCAAAACGCAGCTATCTAACAGAACGGTTGTCAATGTGTGCACTCAACTTCCAGAGTTAAACCCGTGTGTGGATTCAGCAGTCTGCAAACACTTTCTCTGCAGAGTCCCAAAACAGGCGTTTTCAGCCCATTACCGGCATATGGAAGAAACAGCAGTAAGCACAGGGAAATATCTCCTTCTAAATCCAAAACGCAGCTATCTAACAGAACGGTTGTCAATGTGTGCACTCAAGTTCCAGAGTTAAACCCGTGTGTGGATTCAGCAGTCCGCAAACACTTTCTCTGCAGAGTCCCAAAACAGGCGTTTTCAACCCATTACCGGCATATGGAAGAAACAGCAGTAAGCACAGGGAAATATCTGCTTCTAAATCCAAAACGCAGCTATCTAACAGAACGGTTGTCAATGTGTGCACTCAACTTCCAGAGTTAAACCCGTGTGTGGATTCAGCAGTCTGCAAACCCTTTCTGTGCAGAGTCCCAAAACAGGCGTTTTCAGCCCATTACCGGCATATGGAATAAACAGCAGTAAGCACAGGGAAATATCTGCTTCTAAATCCAAAACGCAGCTATCTAACAGAACGGTTGTCAATGTGTGCACTCAACTTCCAGAGTTAAACCCGTGTGTGGATTCAGGAGTCTGCAAACCCTTTCTCTGCAGAGTCCCAAAATAGGCGTTTTCAGCCCATTACCGGCATATGGAAGAAACAGCAGTAAGCACAGGGAAATATCTGCTTCTAAATCCAAAACGCAGCTATCTAACAGAACGGTTGTCAATGTGTGCACTCAACTTCCAGAGTTAAACCCGTGTGTGGATTCAGCAGTCTGCAAACACTTTCTGTGCAGAGTCCCAAAACAGGCGTTTTCAGCCCATTACCGGCATATGGAAGAAACAGCAGTAAGCACAGGGAAATATCTGCTTCTAAATACAAAACGCAGCTATCTAACAGAACGGTTCTCAATGTGTGCACTCAACTTCCAGAGTTGAACCCGTGTGTGGATTCAGCAGTCTGCAAACACTTTCTCTGCAGAGTCCCAAAACAGGCGTTTTCAACCCATTACCGGCATATGGAAGAAACAGCAGTAAGCACAGGGAAATATCTGCTTCTAAATCCAAAACGCAGCTATCTAACAGAACGGTTGTCAATGTGTGCACTCAACTTCCAGAGTTAAACCCGTGTGTGGATTCAGCAGTCCGCAAACACTTTCTCTGCAGAGTCCCAAAACAGGCGTTTTCAGCCCATTACCGGCATATGGAAGAAACAGCAGTAAGCACAGGGAAATATCTGCTTCTAAATCCAAAACGCAGCTATCTAACAGAACGGTTGTCAAGGTGTGCACTCAACTTCCAGAGTTAAACCCGTGTGTGGATTCAGCAGTCTGCAAACACTTTCTCTGCAGAGTCCCAAAACAGGCGTTTTCAGCCCATTACCGGCATATGGAAGAAACAGCAGTAAGCACAGGGAAATATCTGCTTCTAAATCCAAAACGCAGCTATCTAACAGAACGGTTGTCAATGTGTGCACTCAACTTCCAGAGTTAAACCAGTGTGTGGATTCAGCAGTCTGCAAACACTTTCTCTGTAGAGTCCCAAAACAGGCGTTTTCAGCCCATTACCGGCATATGGAAGAAACAGCAGTAAGCACAGGGAAATATCTGCTTCTAAATCCAAAACGCAGCTATCTAACAGAACGGTTGTCAATGTGTGCACTCAACTTCCAGAGTTAAACCCGTGTGTGGATTCAGCAGTCTGCAAACCCTTTCTGTGCAGAGTCCCAAAACAGGCGTTTTCAGCCCATTACCGGCATATGGAAGAAACAGCAGTAAGCACAGGGAAATATCTGCTTCTAAATCCAAAACGCAGCTATCTAACAGAACGGTTGTCAATGTGTGCACTCAACTTCCAGAGTTAAACCCGTGTGTGGATTCAGCAGTCTGCAAACCCTTTCTGTGTAGAGTCCCAAAACAGGTGTTTTCAGCCCATTACCGGCATATGGAAGAAACAGCAGTAAGCACAGGGAAATATCTGCTTCTAAATCCAAAACGCAGCTATCTAACAGAACGGTTGTCACTGTGTGCACTCAACTTCCAGAGTTAAACCCGTGTGTGCATTCAGCAGTCTGCAAACACTTTCTCTGCAGAGTCCCAAAACAGGCGTTTTCAGCCCATTACCGGCATATGGAAGAAACAGCAGTAAGCACAGGGAAATATCTGCTTCTAAATCCAAAACGCAGCTATCTAACAGAACGGTTGTCAATGTGTGCACTCAACTTCCAGAGTTAAACCCGTGTGTGGATTCAGCAGTCTGCAAACCCTTTCTGTGCAGAGTCCCAAAACAGGCGTTTTCAGCCCATTACCGGCATATGGAAGAAACAGCAGTAAGCACAGGGAAATATCTGCTTCTAAATCCAAAACGCAGCTATCTAACAGAACGGTTGTCAATGTGTGCACTCAACTTCCAGAGTTAAACCCGTGTGTGGATTCAGCAGTCTGCAAACACTTTCTGTGCAGAGTCCCAAAACAGGCGTTTTCAGCCCATTACCGGTAAATGGAAGAAACAGCAGTAAGCACAGGGAAATATCTGCTTCTAAATCCAAAACGCAGCTATCTAACAGAACGGTTGTCAATGTGTGCACTCAACTTCCAGAGTTAAACCCGTGTGTGGATTCAGCAGTCTGCAAACACTTTCTCTGCAGAGTCCCAAAACAGGTGCTTTCAGCCCTTTACCGGCATATGGAACAAACAGCAGTAAGCACAGGGAAATATCTGCTTCTAAATCCAAAACGCAGCTATCTAACAGAACGGTTGTCAATGTGTGCACTCAACTTCCAGAGTTAAACCCGTGTGTGGATTCAGCAGTCTGCAAACACTTTCTCTGCAGAGTCCTAAAACAGGCGTTTTCAGCCCATTACCGGCATATGGAAGAAACAGCAGTAAGCACAGGGAAATATCTGCTTCTAAATGCAAAACGCAGCTATCTAACAGAACGGTTGTCAATGTGTGCACTCAACTTCCAGAGTTAAATCCGTGTGTGGATTCAGCAGTCTGCAAACCCTTTCTGTGCAGAGTCCCAAAACAGGCGTTTTCAGCCCATTACCGGCATATGGAAGAAACAGCAGTAAGCACAGGGAAATATCTGCTTCTAAATCCAAAACGCAGCTATCTAACAGAACGGTTGTCAATGTGTGCACTCAACTTCCAGAGTTAAACCCGTGTGTGGATTCAGCAGTCTGCAAACACTTTCTCTGCAGAGTCCCAAAACAAGCGTTTTCAGCCCATTACCGGCATATGGAAGAAACAGCAGTAAGCACAGGGAAATATCTGCTTCTAAATCCAAAACGCAGCTATCTAACAGAACGGTTGTCAATGTGTGCACTCAACTTCCAGAGTTAAATCCGTGTGTGGATTCAGCAGTCTGCAAACACCTTCTGTGCAGAGTCCCAAAACAGGCGTTTTCAGCCCATTACCGGCATATGGAAGAAACAGCAGTAAGCACAGGGAAATATCTGCTTCTAAATCCAAAACGCAGCTATCTAACAGAACGGTTGTCAATGTGTGCACTCAACTTCCAGAGTTAAACCCGTGTGTGGATTCAGCAGTCTGCAAACACTTTCTGTGCAGAGTCTCAAAACAGGACTTTCCGGCCCAGTACCGGCATATCTAAGAAAGAGCATTAAGACTGCGTCTAAAATTCAGAAAAAACGTTTCTTTCAAACTGCTCGGCCATGTGTTCTTTGACCTAAGGGAGTTGAATCTATGGTTAGATTCAGCGAGATAGAAACACGTTTATTCTAGGAGCTGTCTTTGGATATTCCAGAATGAATGGGAGTATATGCTGTAAAGAGAAATATCTGTTTCTAAAACCAAAATGGATCTATCTAGCAGAGTGGTTGTGAATGTGTGCCTTCGGCTTAAAGAGGTAAACTGCTCTTCTCATGCAGCACTTTAGAAACCCTTTATATGCAAATTCTCGTACAGACCTTTCCAGCAAAACACCAGCCTATAGGAAATAGCAGTAAGACTGCATCTTTAACATGGAAGAAACTGTTTTCAAACTGCTCTGCTGTGTGTTCATTCATATAAGAGACTTGAATATATGTTCAGATTCAGCTAGTTAGCAACACGTTTCTTCCAGGAGCTGTGTTTGCCTATTCCAGAGTATACTGGAGTATAAGATGTAAAGACAAATGTCTCGTTCCAAAAGAAAAACGGATGATCTAATGGAATGGTTGTCAATGTGTGCATTCAACTTACTGAGCTAAACTGCTGTTTGTATGCAGCAGTTTAGAAAACATTTCTGTGTAGATTCTCAAACAGACATTTCCAGCAAAATACCGGCCTATAAGAAATAGCAGTAAGACTGCGTCTAAAACTCAGAGGGAACGTTTCTTTCAAACTGCTCTGCAGTGTGTTCGTTCACCAAAGGTCGTTGAATCTATGTTTGGATTCAGCGAGTTTGAAACACGTTTATTCTAGGAGCTGCATTTCGATATTCCAGAGTGTATGGGAGTAAATGCTGTAAAGAGAAATATCTGTTTCTAAAACCAAAACGGAGCTATCTAACAGAATGGTTGTGAATGTGTGCATTCAACTTAAAGGGTTAATCTGCTCTTCTTAGGCAGCAGTTTAGAAACCCTTTATATGCAAATTCTAAAATCAACATTTGCAGCAAAACACCAGCCTAAAAGAAGTAGCAGTAAGACTGCATCTATAACATAGAAGAAACGTTTTCTTCAAAATGCTCTGCTCTGTGTTCATTCACCTAAGAGTCTTGAGTATATGTTCAGATTCAGCGAGTAAGAAACACGTTTCTTCCAGGAGCTGCATTTGCATATTCCAGAGTGTACTGGAGTATAAGGTTTAAAGTGAAATATCTGGTTCTAAAACAAACACGGAGCCATCTAACAGAATGGTTGTCACTGTGTGCATTCAGCTTATTGAGATAAACTGTTGTTTCTATGCAGCAGTTTAGAAAAGATTTTTGTGCAGATTCTAAAACAGACATTCCCAGCAAAATACCGGCCTCTAAGAAATAGCAATAAGACTGCGTCTAAAACTCAAATAAAACGTTTCTTTCAAACTGCTGTGCTGTGTGTTCGTTCACCTAAGGGAGTTGAATCTATGTTTAGATTCAGCGACTTAGAAACACGTCTATTCAGGGAGCTGCGTTTGACTATTCCAGAATGAATGGGAGTATATGCTGTAACTAGAAACACAGGCTTCTAAAACCAAAACGGAGCTAGCTAACAGAATGATTGTGAATGAGGGCATTCAACTTAACGAATTAAACTGCTCCACTTAAGCAGCAGTTTACAAACCATTTATATGGAAATTCTAAAACCAACATTTCCAGGAAAACACCAGCCTAAAAGTAATAGCAGTAACAGTGCATCTATAACATGGAAGAAATGTTTTTTTCAAACTCCTCTGCTGTGTGTTCATTCACCTAAGAGACTTCAATATATGCTCAGAATCAGCGAGTTACAAACACGTTTCTTCCAGGAGCTGCGTATGCATATATCAGAGTGTACTGGGGTACAAGATGTAAAGAGAAATATCTGATTATACTTCGAAACCCGTTTCTTTTAGGAGCTGCGTTTGGATATTCCAAAGTGAATGAGAGTATATGCTGTAAAGAGAAATAAATGCTTCTAAAACCAAAAGGCAGCTATCTAACTGAATGGTTGTCAATGCGTGCACTCAACTTCCAGAGATAAAACCGTGTATGGATTCAGCAGTCTGCAAACACTTTCTGTGCAGAGTCCCAAAACAGGCGTTTTCAGCCCAATACCGGCATATGGAAGAAACAGCAGTAAGCACAGGGAAATATCTGCTTCTAAATCCAAAACGCAGCTATCTAACAGAACGGTTGACAGTGTGTGCACGCAACTTCCAGAGTTAAACCCGTGTGTGGATTCAGCAGTCTGCAAACACTTTCTCTGCAGAGTCCAAAAACAGGCGTTTTCAGCCCATTACCGGCCTAAGGAAGAAACAGCAGTAAGCACAGGGAAATATCTGCTTCTAAATCCAAAACGCAGCTATCTAACAGAACGGTTGTCAATGTGTGCACTCAACTTCCAGAGTTAAACCCGTGTGCGGATTCAGCAGTCTGCAAACACTTTCTCTGCAGAGTCCCAAAACAGGCGTTTTCAGCCCATTACCGGCATATGGAAGAAACAGCAGTAAGCACAGGGAAATATCTGCTTCTAAATCCAAAACGCAGCTATCTAACAGAACGGTTGTCAATGTGTGCACTCAACTTCCAGAGTTAAACCCGTGTGTGGATTCAGCAGTCTGCAAACACTTTCTCTGCAGAGTCCCAAAACAGGCGTTTTCAGTCCATTACCGGCATATGGAAGAAACAGCAGTAAGCACAGGGAAATATCTGCTTCTAAATCCAAAACGCAGCTATCTAACAGAACGGTTGTCAATGTGTGCACTCAACTTCCAGAGTTAAACCCGTGTGTGGATTCAGCAGTCTGCAAACACTTTCTCTGCAGAGTCCCAAAACAGGCGCTTTCAGCCCATTACCGGCATATGGAAGAAACAGCAGTAAGCACAGGGAAATATCTGCTTCTAAATCCAAAACGCAGCTATCTAACAGAACGGTTGTCAATGTGTGCACTCAACTTCCAGAGTTAAACCCGTGTGTGGATTCAGCAGTCTGCAAACCCTTTCTGTGCAGAGTCCCAAAACAGGCGTTTTCAGCCCATTACCGGCATATGGAAGAAACAGCAGTAAGCACAGGGAAATATCTGCTTCTAAATCCAAAACGCAGCTATCTAACAGAACGGTTGTCAACGTGTGCACTCAACTTCCAGAGTTAAACCCGTGTGTGGATTCAGCAGTCTGCAAACACTTTTTCTGCAGAGTCCCAAAACAGGCGTTTTCAGCCCATTACCGGCATATGGAAGAAACAGCAGTAAGCACAGGGAATTTCTGCTTCTAAATCCAAAACGCAGCTATCTAACAGAACGGTTGTCAATGTGTGCACTGAACTTCCAGAGTTAAACCCGTGTGTGGATTCAACAGTCTGCAAACACTTTCTGTGCAGAGTCCCAAAACAGGCGTTTTCAGCCCATTACCGGCATATGGAAGAAACAGCAGTAAGCACAGGGAAATATCTGCTTCTAAATCCAAAACGCAGCTATCTAACAGAACGGTTGTCAATGTGTGCACTCAACTTCCAGAGTTAAACCCGTGTGTGGATTCAGCAGTCTGCAAACACTTTCTCTGCAGAGTCCCAAAACAGGCGTTTTCAGCCCATTACCGGCATATGGAAGAAACAGCAGTAAGCACAGGGAAATATCTGCTTCTAAATCCAAAACGCAGCTATCTAACAGAACGGTTGTCAATGTGTGCACTCAACTTCCAGAGTTAAACCCGTGTGTGGATTCAGCAGTCTGCAAACCCTTTCTGTGCATAGTCCCAAAACAGGCGTTTTCAGCCCATTACAGGCATATGGAAGAAACAGCAGTAAGCACAGGGAAATATCTGCTTCTAAATCCAAAACGCAGCTATCTAACAGAACGCTTGTCAATGTTTGCACTCAACTTCCAGAGTTAAACCCGTGTGTGGATTCAGCAGTCTGCAAACACTTTCTCTGCAGAGTCCCAAAACAGGCGTTTTCAGTCCATTACCGGCATATGGAAGAAACAGCAGTAAGCACAGGGAAATATCTGCTTCTAAATCCAAAACGCAGCTATCTAACAGAACGGTTGTCAATGTGTGCACTCAACTTCCAGAGTTAAACCCGTGTGTGGATTCAGCAGTCTGCAAACACTTTCTGTGCAGAGTCCCAAAACAGGCGTTTTCAGCCCATTACCGGCATATGGAAGAAACAGCAGTAAGCACAGGGAAATATCTGCTTCTAAATCCAAAACGCAGCTATCTAACAGAACGGTTGTCAATGTGTGCACTCAACTTCCAGAGTTAAACCCGTGTGTGGATTCAGCAGTCTGCAAACCCTTTCTGTGCTGAGTCCCAAAACAGGCGTTTTCAGCCCATTACCGGCATATGGAAGAAACAGCAGTAAGCACAGGGAAATATCTGCTTCTAAATCCAAAACGCAGCTATCTAACAGAACGGTTGTCAATGTGTGCACTCAACTTCCAGAGTTAAACCCGTGTGTGGATTCAGCAGTCTGCAAACACTTTCTCTGCAGAGTCCCAAAACAGGCGTTTTCAGCCCATTACCGGCATATGGAAGAAACAGCAGTAAGCACAGGGAAATATCTGCTTCTAAATCCAAAACGCAGCTATCTAACAGAACGGTTGTCAATGTGTGCACTCAACTTCCAGAGTTAAACCCGTGTGTGGATTCAGCAGTCTGCAAACCCTTTCTGTGCAGAGTCCCAAAACAGGCGTTTTCAGCCCATTACCGGCATATGGAAGAAACAGCAGTAAGCACAGGGAAATATCTACTTCTAAATCCAAAACGCAGCTATCTAACAGAACGGTTGTCAATGTGTGCACTCAACTTCCAGAGGTAAACCCGTGTGTCGATTCAGCAGTCTGCAAACCCTTTCTGTGCAGAGTCCCAAAACAGGCGTTTTCAGCCCATTACCGGCATTTGGAAGAAACAGCAGTAAGCACAGGGAAATATCTGCTTCTAAATCCAAAACGCAGCTATCTAACAGAACGGTTGTCAATGTGTGCACTCAACTTCCAGAGTTAAACCCGTGTGTGGATTCAGCAGTCTGCAAACACTTTCTCTGCAGAGTCCCAAAACAGGCGTTTTCAGCCCATTACCGGCATATGGAATAAACAGCAGAAAGCACAGGGAAATATCTGCTTCTAAATCCAAAACGCAGCTATCTAACAGAACGGTTGTCAATGTGTGCACTCAACTTCCAGAGTTAAACCCGTGTGTGGATTCAGCAGTCTGCAAACACTTTCTCTGCAGAGTCCCAAAACAGGCGTTTTCAGCCCATTACCGGCATATGGAAGAAACAGCAGTAAGCACAGGGAAATATCTCCTTCTAAATCCAAAACGCAGCTATCTAACAGAACGGTTCTCAATGTGTGCACTCAACTTCCAGAGTTGAACCCGTGTGTGGATTCAGCAGTCTGCAAACACTTTCTCTGCAGAGTCCCAAAACAGGCGTTTTCAACCCATTACCGGCATATGGAAGAAACAGCAGTAAGCACAGGGAAATATCTGCTTCTAAATCCAAAACGCAGCTATCTAACAGAACGGTTGTCAATGTGTGCACTCAACTTCCAGAGTTAAACCCGTGTGTGGATTCAGCAGTCTGCAAACACTTTCTCTGCAGAGTCCCAAAACAGGCGTTTTCAGTCCATTACTGGCATATGGAAGAAACAGCAGTAAGCACAGGGAAATATCTGCTTCTAAATCCAAAACGCAGCTATCTAACAGATCGGTTGTCAATGTGTGCACTCAACTTCCAGAGTTAAACCCGTGTGTGGATTCAGCAGTCTGCAAACACTTTCTCTGCAGAGTCCCAAAACAGGCGTTTTCAGCCCATTACCGGCATATGGAAGAAACAGCAGTAAGCACAGGGAAATATCTGCTTCTAAATGCAAAACGCAGCTATCTAACAGAACGGTTGTCAATGTGTGCACTCAACTTCCAGAGTTAAACCCGTGTGTGGATTCAGCAGTCTGCAAACCCTTTCTGTGCAGAGTCCCAAAACAGGCGTTTTCAGCCCATTACCGGCATATGGAAGAAACAGCAGTAAGCACAGGGAAATATCTGCTTCTAAATCCAAAACGCAGCTATCTAACAGAACGGTTGTCAATGTGTGCACTCAACTTCCAGAGTTAAACCCGTGTGTGGATTCAGCAGTCTGCAAACCCTTTCTGTGCAGAGTCCCAAAACAGGCGTTTTCAGCCCATTACCGGCATATGGAAGAAACAGCAGTAAGCACAGGGAAATATCTGCTTCTAAATCCAAAACGCAGCTATCTAACAGAACGGTTTTCAATGTGTGCACTCAACTTCCAGAGTTAAACCCGTGTGTGGATTCAGCAGTCTGTAAACACTTTCTGTGCAGAGTCCCAAAACAGGCGTTTTCAGCCCTTTACCGGCATATGGAAGAAACAGCAGTAAGCACAGGGAAATATCTCCTTCTAAATCCAAAACGCAGCTATCTAACAGAACGGTTGTCAATGTGTGCACTCAACTTCCAGAGTTAAACCCGTGTGTGGATTCAGCAGTCCGCAAACACTTTCTCTGCAGAGTCCCAAAACAGGCGTTTTCAACCCATTACCGGCATATGGAAGAAACAGCAGTAAGCACAGGGAAATATCTGCTTCTAAATCCAAAACGCAGCTATCTAACAGAACGGTTGTCAATGTGTGCACTCAACTTCCAGAGTTAAACCCGTGTGTGGATTCAGCAGTCTGCAAACACTTTCTCTGCAGAGTCCCAAAACAGGCGTTTTCAGCCCATTACCGGCATATGGAAGAAACAGCAGTAAGCACAGGGAAATATCTGCTTCTAAATCCAAAACGCAGCTATCTAACAGAACGGTTGTCAATGTGTGCACTCAACTTCCAGAGTTAAACCCGTGTGTGGATTCAGCAGTCTGCAAACACTTTCTCTGCAGAGTCCCAAAACAGGCGTTTTCAGCCCATTACCGGCATATGGAAGAAACAGCAGTAAGCACAGGGAAATATCTGCTTCTAAATCCAAAACGCAGCTATCTAACAGAACGGTTGTCAATGTGTGCACTCAACTTCCAGAGTTAAACCCGTGTGTGGATTCAGCAGTCTGCAAACCCTTTCTGTGCAGAGTCCCAAAACAGGCGTTTTCAGCCCATTACCGGCATATGGAAGAAACAGCAGTAAGCACAGGGAAATATCTGCTTCTAAATCCAAAACGCAGCTATCTAACAGAACGGTTTTCAATGTGTGCACTCAACTTCCAGAGTTAAACCCGTGTGTGGATTCAGCAGTCTGTAAACACTTTCTGTGCAGAGTCCCAAAACAGGCGTTTTCAGCCCTTTACCGGCATATGGAAGAAACAGCAGTAAGCACAGGGAAATATCTCCTTCTAAATCCAAAACGCAGCTATCTAACAGAACGGTTGTCAATGTGTGCACTCAACTTCCAGAGTTAAACCCGTGTGTGGATTCAGCAGTCCGCAAACACTTTCTCTGCAGAGTCCCAAAACAGGCGTTTTCAACCCATTACCGGCATATGGAAGAAACAGCAGTAAGCACAGGGAAATATCTGCTTCTAAATCCAAAACGCAGCTATCTAACAGAACGGTTGTCAATGTGTGCACTCAACTTCCAGAGTTAAACCCGTGTGTGGATTCAGCAGTCTGCAAACACTTTCTCTGCAGAGTCCCAAAACAGGCGTTTTCAGCCCATTACCGGCATATGGAAGAAACAGCAGTAAGCACAGGGAAATATCTGCTTCTAAATCCAAAACGCAGCTATCTAACAGAACGGTTGTCAATGTGTGCACTCAACTTCCAGAGTTAAACCCGTGTGTGGATTCAGCAGTCTGCAAACACTTTCTCTGCAGAGTCCCAAAACAGGCGTTTTCAGCCCATTACCGGCATATGGAAGAAACAGCAGTAAGCACAGGGAAATATCTGCTTCTAAATCCAAAACGCAGCTATCTAACAGAACGGTTGTCAATGTGTGCACTCAACTTCCAGAGTTAAACCCGTGTGTGGATTCAGCAGTCTGCAAACCCTTTCTCTGCAGAGTCCCAAAACAGGCGTTTTCAGCCCATTACCGGCATATGGAAGAAACAGCAGTAAGCACAGGGAAATATCTGCTTCTAAATCCAAAACGCAGCTATCTAACAGAACGCTTGTCAATGTGTGCACTCAACTTCCAGAGTTAAACCCGTGTGTGGATTCAGCAGTCTGCAAACACTTTCTTTGCAGAGTCCCAAAACAGGCGTTTTCAGCCCATTACCGGCATATGGAAGAAACAGCAGTAAGCACAGGGAAATATCTGCTTCTAAATCCAAAACGCAGCTATCTAACAGAACGGTTGTCAATGTGTGCACTCAACTTCCAGAGTTAAACCCGTGTGTGGATTCAGCAGTCTGCAAACACTTTCTCTGCAGAGTCCCAAAACAGGCGTTTTCAGCCCATTACCGGCATATGGAAGAAACAGCAGTAAGCACAGGGAAATATCTGCTTCTAAATGCAAAACGCAGCTATCTAACAGAACGGTTGTCAATGTGTGCACTCAACTTCCAGAGTTAAACCCGTGTGTGGATTCAGCAGTCTGCAAACCCTTTCTGTGCAGAGTCCCAAAACAGGCGTTTTCAGCCCATTACCGGCATATGGAAGAAACAGCAGTAAGCACAGGGAAATATCTGCTTCTAAATCCAAAACGCAGCTATCTAACAGAACGGTTGTCAATGTGTGCACTCAACTTCCAGAGTGAAACCCGTGTGTGGATTCAGCAGTTTGCAAACCCTTTCTGTGCAGAGTCCCAAAACAAGCGTTTTCAGCCCATTACCGGCATATGGAAGAAACAGCAGTAAGCACAGGGAAATATCTGCTTCTAAATCCAAAACGCAGCTATCTAACAGAACGGTTGTCAATGTGTGCACTCAACTTCCAGAGTTAAAACCGTGTGTGGATTCAGCAGTATGCAAACACTTTCTCTGCAGAGTCCCAAAACAGGCGTTTTCAGCCCATTACCGGCATATGGAAGAAACAGGAGTAAGCACAGGGAAATATCTCCTTCTAAATCCAAAACGCAGCTATCTAACAGAACGCTTGTCAATGTGTGCACTCAACTTCCAGAGTTAAACCCGTGTGTGGATTCAGCAGTCCGCAAACACTTTCTCTGCAGAGTCCCAAAACAGGCGTTTTCAACCCATTACCGGCATATGGAAGAAACAGCCGTAAGAACAGGGAAATATCTGCTTCTAAATCCAAAACGCAGCTATCTAACAGAACGGTTGTCAATGTGTGCACTCAACATCCAGAGTTAAACCCGTGTGTGGATTCAGCAGTCTGCAAACACTTTCTCTGCAGAGTCCCAAAAAAGGCGTTTTCAGCCCATTACCGGCATATGGAAGAAACAGCAGTAAGCACAGGGAAATATCTGCTTCTAAATCCAAAACGCAGCTATCTAACAGAACGGTTGTCAATGTGTGCACTCAACTTCCAGAGTTAAACCCGTGTGTGGATTCAGCAGTCTGCAAACACTTTCTCTGCAGAGTCCCAAAACAGGCGTTTTCAGCCCATTACCGGCATATGGAAGAAACAGCAGTAAGCACAGGGAAATATCTAGTTCTAAATCCAAAACGCAGCTATCTAACAGAACGGTTGTCAATGTGTGCACTCAACTTCCAGAGTTAAACCCGTGTGTGGATTCAGCAGTCTGCAAACCCTTTCTCTGCAGAGTCCCAAAACAGGCGTTTTCAGCCCATTACCGGCATATGGAAGAAACAGCAGTAAGCACATGGAAATACCTGCTTCTAAATCCAAAATGCAGCTATCTAACAGAACGGTTGTCAATGTGTGCACTCAACTTCCAGAGTTAAACCCGTGTGTGGATTCAGCAGTCTGCAAACCCTTTCTGTGCAGAGTCCCAAAACAGGCGTTTTCAGCCCATTACCGGCATATGGAAGAAACAGCAGTAAGCACAGGGAAATATCTGCTTCTAAATCTAAAACGCAGCTATCTAACAGAACGGTTGTCAATGTGTGCACTCAACTTCCAAAGTTAAACCCGTGTGTGGATTCAGCAGTCTGCAAACACTTTCTCTGCAGAGTCCCAAAACAGGCGTTTTCAACCCATTACTGGCATATGGAAGAAACAGCAGTAAGCTCAGGGAGATATCTGCTTCTAAATCCGAAACGCAGCTATCTAACAGAACGGTTGTCAATGTGTGCACTCAACTTCCAGAGTTAAACCCGTGTGTGGATTCAGCAGTCTGCAAACACTTTCTCTGCAGAGTCCCAAAACAGGCGTTTTCAGCCCATTACCGGCATATGGAAGAAACAGCAGTAAGCACAGGGAAATATCTGCTTCTAAATCCAAAACGCAGCTATCTAACAGAACGGTTGTCAATGTGTGCACTCAACTTCCAGAGTTAAACCCGTGTGTGGATTCAGCAGTCTGCAAACCCTTTCTGTGCAGAGTCCCAAAACAGGCGTTTTCAGCCCATTACCGGCATATGGAAGAAACAGCAGTAAGCACAGGGAAATATCTGCTTCTAAATCCAAAACGCAGCTATCTAACAGAACGGTTGTCAATGTGTGCACTCAACTTCCAGAGTTGAACCCGTGTGTGGATTCAGCAGTCTGCAAACACTTTCTCTGCAGAGTCCCAAAACAGGCGTTTTCAGCCCATTACCGGCATATGGAAGAAACAGCAGTAAGCACAGGGAAATATCTGCTTCTAAATCCAAAACGCAGCTATCTAACAGAACGGTTGTCAATGTGTGCACTCAACTTCCAGAGTTAAACCCGTGTGTGGATTCAGCAGTCTGCAAACCCTTTCTGTGCAGAGTCCCAAAACAGGCGTTTTCAGCCCATTACCGGCATATGGAAGAAACAGCAGTAAGCACAGGGAAATATCTGCTTCTAAATCCAAAACGCAGCTATCTAACAGAACGGTTGTCAATGTGTGCACTCAACTTCCAGAGTTAAACCCGTGTGTGGATTCAGCAGTCTGCAAACCCTTTCTGTGCAGAGTCCCAAAACAGGCGTTTTCAGCCCATTACCGGCATATGGAAGAAACAGCAGTAAGCACAGGGAAATATCTGCTTCTAAATCCAAAACGCAGCTATCTAACAGAACGGTTGTCAATGTGTGCACTCAACTTCCAGAGTTAAACCCGTGTGTGGATTCAGCAGTCTGCAAACACTTTCTCTGCAGAGTCCCAAAACAGGCGTTTTCAGCCCATTACCGGCATATGGAAGAAACAGCAGTAAGCACAGGGAAATATCTCCTTCTAAATCCAAAACGCAGCTATCTAACAGAACGGTTGTCAAAGTGTGCACTCAACTTCCAGAGTTAAACCCGTGTGTGGATTCAGCAGTCCGCAAACACTTTCTCTGCAGAGTCCCAAAACAGGCGTTTTCAACCCATTACCGGCATATGGAAGAAACAGCAGTAAGCACAGGGAGATATCTGCTTCTAAATCCAAAACGCAGCTATCTAACAGAACGGTTGTCAATGTGTGCACTCAACTATCAGAGTTAAACCCGTGTGTGGATTCAGCAGTCTGCAAACACTTTCTCTGCAGAGTCCCAAAACAGGCGTTTTCAGCCCATTACCGGCATATGGAAGAAACAGCAGTAAGCACAGGGAAATATCTGCTTCTAAATCCAAAACGCAGCTATCTAACAGAACGGTTATCAATGTGTTCACTCAACTTCCAGAGTTAAACCCGTGTGTGGATTCAGCAGTCTGCAAACACTTTCTCTGCAGAGTCCCAAAACAGGCGTTTTCAGCCCATTACCGGCATATGGAAGAAACAGCAGTAAGCACAGGGAAATATCTGCTTCTAAATCCAAAACGCAGCTATCTAACAGAACGGTTGTCAATGTGTGCACTCAACTTCCAGAGTTAAACCCGTGTGTGGATTCAGCAGTCTGCAAACCCTTTCTGTGCAGAGTCCCAAAACAGGCGTTTTCAGCCCATTACCGGCATATGGAAGAAACAGCAGTAAGCACAGGGAAATATCTGCTTCTAAATCCAAAACGCAGCTATCTAACAGAACGGTTGTCAATGTGTGCACTCAACTTCCAGAGTTAAACCCGTGTGTGGATTCAGCAGTCTGCAAACACTTTCTCTGCAGAGTCCCAAAACAGGCGTTTTCAGCCCATTACCGGCATATGGAAGAAACAGCAGTAAGCACAGGGAAATATCTGCTTCTAAATCCAAAACGCAGCTATCTAACAGAACGGTTGTCAATGTGTGCACTCAACTTCCAGAGTTAAACCCGTGTGTGGATTCAGCAGTCCGCAAACCCTTTCTGTGCAGAGTCCCAAAACAGGCGTTTTCAGCCCATTACCGGCATATGGAAGAAACAGCAGTAAGCACAGGGAAATATCTGCTTCTAAATGCAAAACGCAGCTATCTAACAGAACGGTTGTCAATGTGTGCACTCAACTTCCAGAGTTAAACCCGTGTGTGGATTCAGCAGTCTGCAAACCCTTTCTGTGCAGAGTCCCAAAACAGGCGTTTTCAGCCCATTACCGGCATATGGAAGAAACAGCAGTAAGCACAGGGAAATATCTGCTTCTAAATCCAAAACGCAGCTATCTAACAGAACGGTTGTCAATGTGTGCACTCAACTTCCAGAGTTGAACCCGTGTGTGGATTCAGCAGTCTGCAAACACGTTCTCTGCAGAGTCCCAAAACAGGCGTTTTCAACCCATTACCGGCATATGGAAGAAACAGCAGTAAGCACAGGGAAATATCTGCTTCTAAATCCAAAACGCAGCTATCTAACAGAACGGTTGTCAATGTGTGCACTCAACTTCCAGAGTTAAACCCGTGTGTGGATTCAGCAGTCTGCAAACCCTTTCTGTGCAGAGTCCCAAAACAGGCGTTTTCAGCCCATTACCGGCATATGGAAGAAACAGCAGTAAGCACAGGGAAATATCTGCTTCTAAATCCAAAACGCAGCTATCTAACAGAACGGTTGTCAATGTGTGCACTCAACTTCCAGAGTTAAACCTGTGTGTGGATTCAGCAGTCTGCAAACACTTTCTCTGCAGAGTCCCAAAACAGGCGTTTTCAGCCCATTACCGGCATATGGAAGAAACAGCAGTAAGCACAGGGAAATATCTGCTTCTAAATCCAAAACGCAGCTATCTAACAGAACGGTTGTCAATGTGTGCACTCAACTTCCAGAGTTAAACCCGTGTGTGGATTCAGCAGTCTGCAAACACTTTCTCTGCAGAGTCCCAAAACAGGCGTTTTCAGCCCATTACCGGCATATGGAAGAAACAGCAGTAAGCACAGGGAAATATCTGCTTCTAAATCCAAAACGCAGCTATCTAACAGAACGGTTGTCAATGTGTGCACTCAACTTCCAGAGTTAAACCCGTGTGTGGATTCAGCAGTCTGCAAACCCTTTCTCTGCAGAGTCCCAAAACAGGCGTTTTCAGCCCATTACCGGCATATGGAAGAAACAGCAGTAAGCACAGGGAAATATCTGCTTCTAAATCCAAAACGCAGCTATCTAACAGAACGCTTGTCAATGTGTGCACTCAACTTCCAGAGTTAAACCCGTGTGTGGATTCAGCAGTCTGCAAACACTTTCTTTGCAGAGTCCCAAAACAGGCGTTTTCAGCCCATTACCGGCATATGGAAGAAACAGCAGTAAGCACAGGGAAATATCTGCTTCTAAATCCAAAACGCAGCTATCTAACAGAACGGTTGTCAATGTGTGCACTCAACTTCCAGAGTTAAACCCGTGTGTGGATTCAGCAGTCTGCAAACACTTTCTCTGCAGAGTCCCAAAACAGGCGTTTTCAGCCCATTACCGGCATATGGAAGAAACAGCAGTAAGCACAGGGAAATATCTGCTTCTAAATGCAAAACGCAGCTATCTAACAGAACGGTTGTCAATGTGTGCACTCAACTTCCAGAGTTAAACCCGTGTGTGGATTCAGCAGTCTGCAAACCCTTTCTGTGCAGAGTCCCAAAGCAGGCGTTTTCAGCCCATTACCGGCATATGGAAGAAACAGCAGTAAGCACAGGGAAATATCTGCTTCTAAATCCAAAACGCAGCTATCTAACAGAACGGTTGTCAATGTGTGCACTCAACTTCCAGAGTGAAACCCGTGTGTGGATTCAGCAGTTTGCAAACCCTTTCTGTGCAGAGTCCCAAAACAAGCGTTTTCAGCCCATTACCGGCATATGGAAGAAACAGCAGTAAGCACAGGGAAATATCTGCTTCTAAATCCAAAACGCAGCTATCTAACAGAACGGTTGTCAATGTGTGCACTCAACTTCCAGAGTTAAAACCGTGTGTGGATTCAGCAGTATGCAAACACTTTCTCTGCAGAGTCCCAAAACAGGCGTTTTCAGCCCATTACCGGCATATGGAAGAAACAGGAGTAAGCACAGGGAAATATCTCCTTCTAAATCCAAAACGCAGCTATCTAACAGAACGGTTGTCAATGTGTGCACTCAACTTCCAGAGTTAAACCCGTGTGTGGATTCAGCAGTCCGCAAACACTTTCTCTGCAGAGTCCCAAAACAGGCGTTTTCAACCCATTACCGGCATATGGAAGAAACAGCCGTAAGAACAGGGAAATATCTGCTTCTAAATCCAAAACGCAGCTATCTAACAGAACGGTTGTCAATGTGTGCACTCAACATCCAGAGTTAAACCCGTGTGTGGATTCAGCAGTCTGCAAACACTTTCTCTGCAGAGTCCCAAAAAAGGCGTTTTCAGCCCATTACCGGCATATGGAAGAAACAGCAGTAAGCACAGGGAAATATCTGCTTCTAAATCCAAAACGCAGCTATCTAACAGAACGGTTGTCAATGTGTGCACTCAACTTCCAGAGTTAAACCCGTGTGTGGATTCAGCAGTCTGCAAACACTTTCTCTGCAGAGTCCCAAAACAGGCGTTTTCAGCCCATTACCGGCATATGGAAGAAACAGCAGTAAGCACAGGGAAATATCTAGTTCTAAATCCAAAACGCAGCTATCTAACAGAACGGTTGTCAATGTGTGCACTCAACTTCCAGAGTTAAACCCGTGTGTGGATTCAGCAGTCTGCAAACCCTTTCTCTGCAGAGTCCCAAAACAGGCGTTTTCAGCCCATTACCGGCATATGGAAGAAACAGCAGTAAGCACATGGAAATACCTGCTTCTAAATCCAAAATGCAGCTATCTAACAGAACGGTTGTCAATGTGTGCACTCAACTTCCAGAGTTAAACCCGTGTGTGGATTCAGCAGTCTGCAAACCCTTTCTGTGCAGAGTCCCAAAACAGGCGTTTTCAGCCCATTACCGGCATATGGAAGAAACAGCAGTAAGCACAGGGAAATATCTGCTTCTAAATCTAAAACGCAGCTATCTAACAGAACGGTTGTCAATGTGTGCACTCAACTTCCAAAGTTAAACCCGTGTGTGGATTCAGCAGTCTGCAAACACTTTCTCTGCAGAGTCCCAAAACAGGCGTTTTCAACCCATTACTGGCATATGGAAGAAACAGCAGTAAGCTCAGGGAGATATCTGCTTCTAAATCCGAAACGCAGCTATCTAACAGAACGGTTGTCAATGTGTGCACTCAACTTCCAGAGTTAAACCCGTGTGTGGATTCAGCAGTCTGCAAACACTTTCTCTGCAGAGTCCCAAAACAGGCGTTTTCAGCCCATTACCGGCATATGGAAGAAACAGCAGTAAGCGCAGGGAAATATCAGCTTCTAAATCCAAAACGCAGCTATCTAACAGAACGGTTGTCAATGTGTGCACTCAACTTCCAGAGTTAAACCCGTGTGTGGATTCAGCAGTCTGCAAACCCTTTCTGTGCAGAGTCCCAAAACAGGCGTTTTCAGCCCATTACCGGCATATGGAAGAAACAGCAGTAAGCACAGGGAAATATCTGCTTCTAAATCCAAAACGCAGCTATCTAACAGAACGGTTGTCAATGTGTGCACTCAACTTCCAGAGTTGAACCCGTGTGTGGATTCAGCAGTCTGCAAACACATTCTCTGCAGAGTCCCAAAACAGGCGTTTTCAACCCATTACCGGCATATGGAAGAAACAGCAGTAAGCACAGGGAAATATCTGCTTCTAAATCCAAAACGCAGCTATCTAACAGAACGGTTGTCAATGTGTGCACTCAACTTCCAGAGTTAAACCCGTGTGTGGATTCAGCAGTCTGCAAACACTTTCTCTGCAGAGTCCCAAAACAGGCGTTTTCAGCCCATTACCGGCATATGGAAGAAACAGCAGTAAGCACAGGGAAATATCTGCTTCTAAATCGAAAACGCAGCTATCTAACAGAACGGTTGTCAATGTGTGCACTCAACTTCCAGAGTTAAACCCGTGTGTGGATTCAGCAGTCTGCAAACCCTTTCTGTGCAGAGTCCCAAAACAGGCGTTTTCAGCCCATTACCGGCATATGGAAGAAACAGCAGTAAGCACAGGGAAATATCTGCTTCTAAATCCAAAACGCAGCTATCTAACAGAACGGTTGTCAATGTGTGCACTCAACTTCCAGAGTTAAACCCGTGTGTGGATTCAGCAGTCTGCAAACCCTTTCTGTGCAGAGTCCCAAAACAGGCGTTTTCAGCCCATTACCGGCATATGGAAGAAACAGCAGTAAGCACAGGGAAATATCTGCTTCTAAATCCAAAACGCAGCTATCTAACAGAACGGTTGTCAATGTGTGCACTCAACTTCCAGAGTTAAACCCGTGTGTGGATTCAGCAGTCTGCAAACACTTTCTCTGCAGAGTCCCAAAACAGGCGTTTTCAGCCCATTACCGGCATATGGAAGAAACAGCAGTAAGCACAGGGAAATATCTCCTTCTAAATCCAAAACGCAGCTATCTAACAGAACGGTTGTCAATGTGTGCACTCAACTTCCAGAGTTAAACCCGTGTGTGGATTCAGCAGTCCGCAAACACTTTCTCTGCAGAGTCCCAAAACAGGCGTTTTCAACCCATTACCGGCATATGGAAGAAACAGCAGTAAGCACAGGGAGATATCTGCTTCTAAATCCAAAACGCAGCTATCTAACAGAACGGTTGTCAATGTGTGCACTCAACTATCAGAGTTAAACCCGTGTGTGGATTCAGCAGTCTGCAAACACTTTCTCTGCAGAGTCCCAAAACAGGCGTTTTCAGCCCATTACCGGCATATGGAAGAAACAGCAGTAAGCACAGGGAAATATCTGCTTCTAAATCCAAAACGCAGCTATCTAACAGAACGGTTATCAATGTGTTCACTCAACTTCCAGAGTTAAACCCGTGTGTGGATTCAGCAGTCTGCAAACACTTTCTCTGCAGAGTCCCAAAACAGGCGTTTTCAGCCCATTACCGGCATATGGAAGAAACAGCAGTAAGCACAGGGAAATATCTGCTTCTAAATCCAAAACGCAGCTATCTAACAGAACGGTTGTCAATGTGTGCACTCAACTTCCAGAGTTAAACCCGTGTGTGGATTCAGCAGTCTGCAAACCCTTTCTCTGCAGAGTCACAAAACAGGCGTTTTCAGCCCATTACCGGCATATGGAAGAAACAGCAGTAAGCACAGGGAAATATCTGCTTCTAAATCCAAAACGCAGCTATCTAACAGAACGGTTGTCAATGTGTGCACTCAACTTCCAGAGTTAAACCCGTGTGTGGATTCAGCAGTCTGCAAACCCTTTCTGTGCAGAGTCCCAAAACAGGCGTTTTCAGCCCATTACCGGCATATGGAAGAAACAGCAGTAAGCACAGGGAAATATCTGCTTCTAAATCCAAAACGCAGCTATCTAACAGAACGGTTGTCAATGTGTGCACTCAACTTCCAGAGTTAAACCCGTGTGTGGATTCAGCAGTCCGCAAACCCTTTCTGTGCAGAGTCCCAAAACAGGCGTTTTCAGCCCATTACCGGCATATGGAAGAAACAGCAGTAAGCACAGGGAAATATCTGCTTCTAAATGCAAAACGCAGCTATCTAACAGAACGGTTGTCAATGTGTGCACTCAACTTCCAGAGTTAAACCCGTGTGTGGATTCAGCAGTCTGCAAACCCTTTCTGTGCAGAGTCCCAAAACAGGCGTTTTCAGCCCATTACCGGCATATGGAAGAAACAGCAGTAAGCACAGGGAAATATCTGCTTCTAAATCCAAAACGCAGCTATCTAACAGAACGGTTGTCAATGTGTGCACTCAACTTCCAGAGTTGAACCCGTGTGTGGATTCAGCAGTCTGCAAACACGTTCTCTGCAGAGTCCCAAAACAGGCGTTTTCAACCCATTACCGGCATATGGAAGAAACAGCAGTAAGCACAGGGAAATATCTGCTTCTAAATCCAAAACGCAGCTATCTAACAGAACGGTTGTCAATGTGTGCACTCAACTTCCAGAGTTAAACCCGTGTGTGGATTCAGCAGTCTGCAAACCCTTTCTGTGCAGAGTCCCAAAACAGGCGTTTTCAGCCCATTACCGGCATATGGAAGAAACAGCAGTAAGCACAGGGAAATATCTGCTTCTAAATCCAAAACGCAGCTATCTAACAGAACGGTTGTCAATGTGTGCACTCAACTTCCAGAGTTAAACCTGTGTGTGGATTCAGCAGTCTGCAAACACATTCTCTGCAGAGTCCCAAAACAGGCGTTTTCAGCCCATTACCGGCATATGGAAGAAACAGCAGTAAGCACAGGGAAATATCTCCTTCTAAATCCAAAACGCAGCTATCTAACAGAACGGTTGTCAATGTGTGCACTCAAGTTCCAGAGTTAAACCCGTGTGTGGATTCAGCAGTCCGCAAACACTTTCTCTGCAGAGTCCCAAAACAGGCGTTTTCAACCCATTACCGGCATATGGAAGAAACAGCAGTAAGCACAGGGAAATATCTGCTTCTTAATCCAAAACGCAGCTATCTAACAGAACGGTTGTCAATGTCTGCACTCAACTTCCAGAGTTAAACCCGTGTGTGGATTCAGCAGTCTGCAAACACTTTCTCTGCAGAGTCCCAAAACAGGCGTTTTCAACCCATTACCGGTATATGGAAGAAACAGCAGTAAGCACAGGGAAATATCTGCTTCTAAATCCAAAACGCAGCTATCTAACAGAACGGTTGTCAATGTGTGCACTCAACTTCCAGAGTGAAACCCGTGTGTGGATTCAGCAGTCTGCAAACACTTTCTCTGCAGAGTCCCAAAACAGGCGTTTTCAACCCATTACCGGCATATGGAAGAAACAGCAGTAAGCACAGGGAGATATCTGCTTCTAAATCCAAAACGCAGCTATCTAACAGAACGGTTGTCAATGTGTGCGCTCAACTATCAGAGTTAAACCCGTGTGTGGATTCAGCAGTCTGCAAACACTTTCTCTGCAGAGTCCCAAAACAGGCGTTTTCAGCCCATTACCGGCATATGGAAGAAACAGCAGTAAGCACAGGGAAATATCTGCTTCTAAATCCAAAACGCAGCTATCTAACAGAACGGTTATCAATGTGTTCACTCAACTTCCAGAGTTAAACCCGTGTGTGGATTCAGCAGTCTGCAAACACTTTCTCTGCAGAGTCCCAAAACAGGCTTTTTCAGCCCATTACCGGCATATGGAAGAAACAGCAGTAAGCACAGGGAAATATCTGCTTCTAAATCCAAAACGCAGCTATCTAACAGAACGGTTGTCAATGTGTGCACTCAACTTCCAGAGTTAAACCCGTGTGTGGATTCAGCAGTCTGCAAACCCTTTCTCTGCAGAGTCCCAAAACAGGCGTTTTCAGCCCATTACCGGCATATGGAAGAAACAGCAGTAAGCACAGGGAAATATCTGCTTCTAAATCCAAAACGCAGCTATCTAACAGAACGGTTGTCAATGTGTGCACTCAACTTCCAGAGTTAAACCCGTGTGTGGATTCAGCAGTCTGCAAACACTTTCTCTGCAGAGTCCCAAAACAGGCGTTTTCAACCCATTACCGGCATATGGAAGAAACAGCAGTAAGCACAGGGAGATATCTGCTTCTAAATCCAAAACGCAGCTATCTAACAGAACGGTTGTCAATGTGTGCACTCAACTATCAGAGTTAAACCCGTGTGTGGATTCAGCAGTCTGCAAACACTTTCTCTGCAGAGTCCCAAAACAGGCGTTTTCAGCCCATTACAGGCATATGGAAGAAACAGCAGTAAGCACAGGGAAATATCTGCTTCTAAATCCAAAACGCAGCTATCTAACAGAACGGTTGTCAATGTGTGCACTCAACTTCCAGAGTTAAACCCGTGTGTCGATTCAGCAATCTGCAAACCCTTTCTCTGCAGAGTCCCAAAACAGGCGTTTTCAGCCCATTACCGGCATATGGAAGAAACAGCAGTAAGCACAGGGAAATATCTGCTTCTAAATCCAAAACGCAGCTATCTAACAGAACGGTTGTCAATGTGTGCACTCAACTTCCAGAGTTAAACCCGTGTGTGGATTCAGCAGTCTGCAAACCCTTTCTGTGCAGAGTCCCAAAACAGGCGTTTTCAGCCCATTACCGGCATATGGATGAAACAGCAGTAAGCACAGATAAATATCTGCTTCTAAATTCAAAACGCAGCTATCTAACAGAACGGTTGTCAATGTGTGCACTCAACTTCCAGAGTTAAACCCGTGTGTGGATTCAGCAGTCTGCAAACACTTTCTCTGCAGAGTCCCAAAACAGGCGTTTTCAGCCCATTACCGGCATATGGAAGAAACAGCAGTAAGCACAGGGAAATATCTGCTTCTAAATCCAAAACGCAGCTATCTAACAGAACGGTTGTCAATGTGTGCACTCAACTTCCAGAGTTAAACCCGTGTGTGGATTCAGCAGTCTGCAAACACTTTCTCTGCAGAGTCCCAAAACAGGCGTTTTCAGCCCATTACCGGCATATGGAAGAAACAGCAGTAAGCACAGGGAAATATCTGCTTCTAAATGCAAAACGCAGCTATCTAACAGAACGGTTGTCAATGTGTGCACTCAACTTCCAGAGTTAAACCCGTGTGTGGATTCAGCAGTCTGCAAACACTTTCTCTGCAGAGTCCCAAAACAGGCGTTTTCAACCCATTACCGGCATATGGAAGAAACAGCAGTAAGCACAGGGAGATATCTGCTTCTAAATCCAAAACGCAGCTATCTAACAGAACGGTTGTCAATGTGTGCACTCAACTATCAGAGTTAAACCCGTGTGTGGATTCAGCAGTCTGCAAACACATTCTCTGCAGAGTCCCAAAACAGGCGTTTTCAGCCCATTACAGGCATATGGAAGAAACAGCAGTAAGCACAGGGAAATATCTGCTTCTAAATCCAAAACGCAGCTATCTAACAGAACGGTTGTCAATGTGTGCACTCAACTTCCAGAGTTAAACCCGTGTGTGGATTCAGCAGTCTGCAAACACTTTCTCTGCAGAGTCCCAAAACAGGCGTTTTCAGCCCATTACCGGCATATGGAAGAAACAGCAGTAAGCACAGGGAAATATCTGCTTCTAAATCCAAAACGCAGCTATCTAACAGAACGGTTGTCAATGTGTGCACTCAACTTCCAGAGTTAAACCCGTGTGTGGATTCAGCAGTCTGCAAACCCTTTCTGTGCAGAGTCCAAAAACAGGCGTTTTCAGCCCATTACTGGCATATGGAAGAAACAGCAGTAAGCACAGGGAAATATCTGCTTCTAAATCCAAAACGCAGCTATCTAACAGAACGGTTGTCAATGTGTGCACTCAACTTCCAGAGTTAAACCCGTGTGTGGATTCAGCAGTCTGCAAACACTTTCTCTGCAGAGTCCCAAAACAGGCGTTTTCAACCCATTACCGGCATATGGAAGAAACAGCAGTAAGCACAGGGAGATATCTGCTTCTAAATCCAAAACGCAGCTATCTAACAGAACGGTTGTCAATGTGTGCACTCAACTATCAGAGTTAAACCCGTGTGTGGATTCAGCAGTCTGCAAACACTTTCTCTGCAGAGTCCCAAAACAGGCGTTTTCAGCCCATTACAGGCATATGGAAGAAACAGCAGTAAGCACAGGGAAATATCTGCTTCTAAATCCAAAACGCAGCTATCTAACAGAACGGTTGTCAATGTGTGCACTCAACTTCCAGAGTTAAACCCGTGTGTGGATTCAGCAGTCTGCAAACCCTTTCTGTGCAGAGTCCCAAAACAGGCGTTTTCAGCCCATTACCGGCATATGGATGAAACAGCAGTAAGCACAGGGAAATATCTGCTTCTAAATGCAAAACGCAGCTATCTAACAGAACGGTTGTCAATGTGTGCACTCAACTTCCAGAGTTAAACCCGTGTGTGGATTCAGCAGTCTGCAAACACTTTCTCTGCAGAGTCCCAAAACAGGCGTTTTCAACCCATTACCGGCATATGGAAGAAACAGCAGTAAGCTCAGGGAGATATCTGCTTCTAAATCCAAAACGCAGCTATCTAACAGAACGGTTGTCAATGTGTGCACTCAACTTCCAGAGTTAAACCCGTGTGTGGATTCAGCAGTCTGCAAACACTTTCTCTGCAGAGTCCCAAAACAGGCGTTTTCAGCCCATTACCGGCATATGGAAGAAACAGCAGTAAGCACAGGGAAATATCTGCTTCTAAATCCAAAACGCAGCTATCTAACAGAACGGTTGTCAATGTGTGCACTCAACTTCCAGAGTAAAACCCGTGTGTGGATTCAGCAGTCTGCAAACCCTTTCTGTGCAGAGTCCCAAAACAGGCGTTTTCAGCCCATTACCGGCATATGGAAGAAACAGCAGTAAGCACAGGGAAATATCTGCTTCTAAATCCAAAACGCAGCTATCTAACAGAACGGTTGTCAATGTGTGCACTCAACTTCCAGAGTTAAACCCGTGTGTGGATTCAGCAGTCTGCAAACACTTTCTCTGCAGAGTCCCAAAACAGGCGTTTTCAGCCCATTACCGGCATATGGAAGAAACAGCAGTAAGCACAGGGAAATATCTGCTTCTAAATCCAAAACGCAGCTATCTAACAGAACGGTTGTCAATGTGTGCACTCAACTTCCAGAGTTAAACCCGTGTGTGGATTCAGCAGTCTGCAAACACTTACTCTGCAGAGTCCCAAAACAGGCGTTTTCAGCCCATTACCGGCATATGGAAGAAACAGCAGTAAGCACAGGGAAATATCTGCTTCTAAATCCAAAACGCAGCTATCTAACAGAACGGTTGTCAATGTGTGCACTCAACTTCCAGAGTTAAACCCGTGTGTGGATTCAGCAGTCTGCAAACACTTTCTCTGCAGAGTCCCAAAACAGGCGTTTTCAGCCCATTACCGGAATATGGAAGAAACAGCAGTAAGCACAGGGAAATATCTGCTTCTAAATCCAAAACGCAGCTATCTAACAGAACGGTTGTCAATGTGTGCACTCAACTTCCAGAGTTAAACCCGTGTGTGGATTCAGCAGTCTGCAAACCCTTTCTGTGCAGAGTCCCAAAACAGGCGTTTTCAGCCCATTACCGGCATATGGAAGAAACAGCAGTAAGCACAGGGAAATATCTGCTTCTAAATCCAAAACGCAGCTATCTAACAGAACGGTTGTCAATGTGTGCACTCAACTTCCAGAGTTAAACCCGTGTGTGGATTCAGCAGTCTGCAAACACTTTCTCTGCAGAGTCCCCAAACAGGCGTTTTCAACCCATTACCGGCATATGGAAGAAACAGCAGTAAGCTCAGGGAGATATCTGCTTCTAAATCCAAAACGCAGCTATCTAACAGAACGGTTGTCAATGTGTGCACTCAACTTCCAGAGTTAAACCCGTGTGTGGATTCAGCAGTCTGCAAACACTTTCTCTGCAGAGTCCCAAAACAGGCGTTTTCAGCCCATTACCGGCATATGGAAGAAACAGCAGTAAGCACAGGGAAATATCTGCTTCTAAATCCAAAACGCAGCTATCTAACAGAACGGTTGTCAATGTGTGCACTCAACTTCCAGAGTTAAACCCGTGTGTGGATTCAGCAGTCTGCAAACCCTTTCTGTGCAGAGTCCCAAAACAGGCGTTTTCAGCCCATTACCGGCATATGGAAGAAACAGCAGTAAGCACAGGGAAATATCTCCTTCTAAATCCAAAACGCAGCTATCTAACAGAACGGTTGTCAATGTGTGCACTCAACTTCCAGAGTTAAACCCGTGTGTGGATTCAGCAGTCTGCAAACACTTTCTCTGCAGAGTCCCAAAACAGGCGTTTTCAGCCCATTACCGGCATATGGAAGAAACAGCAGTAAGCAAAGGGAAATATCTGCTTCTAAATCCAAAACGCAGCTATCTAACAGAACGGTTGTCAATGTGTGCACTCAACTTCCAGAGTTAAACCCGTGTGTGGATTCAGCAGTCTGCAAACACTTACTCTGCAAAGTCCCAAAACAGGCGTTTTCAGCCCATTACCGGCATATGGAAGAAACAGCAGTAAGCACAGGGAAATATCTGATTCTAAATCCAAAACGCAGCTATCTAACAGAACGGTTGTCAATGTGTGCACTCAACTTCCAGAGTTAAACCCGTGTGTGGATTCAGCAGTCTGCAAACAATTTCTCTGCAGAGTCCCAAAACAGGCGTTTTCAGCCCATTACCGGCATATGGAAGAAACAGCAGTAAGCACAGGGAAATATCTGCTTCTAAATCCAAAACGCAGCTATCTAACAGAACGGTTGTCAATGTGTGCACTCAACTTCCAGAGTTAAACCCGTGTGTGGATTCAGCAGTCTGCAAACCCTTTCTGTGCAGAGTCCCAAAACAGGCGTTTTCAGCCCATTACCGGCATATGGAAGAAACAGCAGTAAGCACAGGGAAATATCTGCTTCTAAATCCAAAACGCAGCTATCTAACAGAACGGTTGTCAATGTGTGCACTCAACTTCCAGAGTTAAACCCGTGTGTGGATTCAGCAGTCTGCAAACCCTTTCTGTGCAGAGTCCCAAAACAGGCGTTTTCAGCCCATTACTGGTATATGGAAGAAACAGCAGTAAGCACAGGGAAATATCTGCTTCTAAATCCAAAACGCAGCTATCTAACAGAACGGTTGTCAATGTGTGCACTCAACTTCCAGAGTTAAACCCGTGTGTGGATTCAGCAGTCTGCAAACACTTTTTGTGCAGAGTCCCAAAACAGGCGTTTTCAGCCCATTACCGGCATATGGAAGAAACAGCAGTAAGCACAGGGAAATATCTGCTTCTAAATCCAAAACGCAGCTATCTAACAGAACGATTGTCAATGTGTGCACTCAACTTCCAGAGTTGAACCCGTGTGTGGATTCAGCAGGCTGCAAACACTTTCTCTGCAGAGTCCCAAAACAGGCGTTTTCAACCCATTACCGGCATATGGAAGAAACAGCAGTAAGCACAGGGAAATATCTGCTTCTAAATCCAAAACGCAGCTATCTAACAGAACGGTTGTCAATGTGTGCACTCAACTTCCAGAGTTAAACCCGTGTGTGGATTCAGCAGTCTGCAAACACTTTCTCTGCAGAATCCCAAAACAGGCGTTTTCAGCCCATTACCGGCATATGGAAGAAACAACAGTAAGCACTGGGAAATATCTGCTTCTAAATCCAAAACGCAGCTATCTAACAGAACGGTTGTCAATGTGTGCAGTCAACTTCCAGAGTTAAACCCGTGTGTGGATTCAGCAGTCTGCAAACCCTTTCTCTGCAGAGTCCCAAAACAGGCGTTTTCAGCCCATTACCGGCATAGGGAAGAAACAGCAGTAAGCACAGGGAAATATCTGCTTCTAAATCCAAAACGCAGCTATCTAACAGAACGGTTGTCAATGTGTGCACTCAACTTCCAGAGTTAAACCCGTGTGTGGATTCAGCAGTCTGCAAACACTTTCTCTGCAGAGTCCCAAAACAGGCGTTTTCAGCCCATTACCGGCATATGGAAGAAACAGCAGTAAGCACAGGGAAATATCTGCTTCTAAATACAAAACGCAGCTATCTAACAGAACGGTTGTCAATGTGTGCACTGAACTTCCAGAGTTAAACCAGTGTGTGGATTCAGCAGTCTGCAAACCCTTTCTGTGCAGAGTCCCAAAACAGGTGTTTTCAGCCCATTACCGGCATATGGAAGAAACAGCAGTAAGCACAGGGAAATATCTGCTTCTAAATCCAAAACGCAGCTATCTAACAGAACGGTTGTCAATGTGTGCACTCAACTTCCAGAGTTAAACCCGTGTGTGGATTCAGCAGTCTGCAAACCCTTTCTCTGCAGAGTCCCAAAACAGGCGTTTTCAGCCCATTACCGGCATATGGAAGAAACAGCAGTAAGCACAGGGAAATATCTGCTTCTAAATCCAAAACGCAGCTATCTAACAGAACGGTTGTCAATGTGTGCACTCAACTTCCAGAGTTAAACCCGTGTGTGGATTCAGCAGTCTGCAAACACTTTCTCTGCAGAGTCCCAAAACAGGCGTTTTCAGCCCATTACCGGAATATGGAAGAAACAGCAGTAAGCACAGGGAAATATCTGCTTCTAAATCCAAAACGCAGCTATCTAACAGAACGGTTGTCAATGTGTGCACTCAACTTCCAGAGTTAAACCCGTGTGTGGATTCAGCAGTCTGCAAACCCTTTCTGTGCAGAGTCCCAAAACAGGCGTTTTCAGCCCATTACCGGCATATGGAAGAAACAGCAGTAAGCACAGGGAAATATCTGCTTCTAAATCCAAAACGCAGCTATCTAACAGAACGGTTGTCAATGTGTGCACTCAACTTCCAGAGTTAAACCCGTGTGTGGATTCAGCAGTCTGCAAACACTTTCTCTGCAGAGTCCCCAAACAGGCGTTTTCAACCCATTACCGGCATATGGAAGAAACAGCAGTAAGCTCAGGGAGATATCTGCTTCTAAATCCAAAACGCAGCTATCTAACAGAACGGTTGTCAATGTGTGCACTCAACTTCCAGAGTTAAACCCGTGTGTGGATTCAGCAGTCTGCAAACACTTTCTCTGCAGAGTCCCAAAACAGGCGTTTTCAGCCCATTACCGGCATATGGAAGAAACAGCAGTAAGCACAGGGAAATATCTGCTTCTAAATCCAAAACGCAGCTATCTAACAGAACGGTTGTCAATGTGTGCACTCAACTTCCAGAGTTAAACCCGTGTGTGGATTCAGCAGTCTGCAAACCCTTTCTGTGCAGAGTCCCAAAACAGGCGTTTTCAGCCCATTACCGGCATATGGAAGAAACAGCAGTAAGCACAGGGAAATATCTCCTTCTAAATCCAAAACGCAGCTATCTAACAGAACGGTTGTCAATGTGTGCACTCAACTTCCAGAGTTAAACCCGTGTGTGGATTCAGCAGTCTGCAAACACTTTCTCTGCAGAGTCCCAAAACAGGCGTTTTCAGCCCATTACCGGCATATGGAAGAAACAGCAGTAAGCACAGGGAAATATCTGCTTCTAAATCCAAAACGCAGCTATCTAACAGAACGGTTGTCAATGTGTGCACTCAACTTCCAGAGTTAAACCCGTGTGTGGATTCAGCAGTCTGCAAACACTTACTCTGCAAAGTCCCAAAACAGGCGTTTTCAGCCCATTACCGGCATATGGAAGAAACAGCAGTAAGCACAGGGAAATATCTGATTCTAAATCCAAAACGCAGCTATCTAACAGAACGGTTGTCAATGTGTGCACTCAACTTCCAGAGTTAAACCCGTGTGTGGATTCAGCAGTCTGCAAACAATTTCTCTGCAGAGTCCCAAAACAGGCGTTTTCAGCCCATTACCGGCATATGGAAGAAACAGCAGTAAGCACAGGGAAATATCTGCTTCTAAATCCAAAACGCAGCTATCTAACAGAACGGTTGTCAATGTGTGCACTCAACTTCCAGAGTTAAACCCGTGTGTGGATTCAGCAGTCTGCAAACCCTTTCTGTGCAGAGTCCCAAAACAGGCGTTTTCAGCCCATTACCGGCATATGGAAGAAACAGCAGTAAGCACAGGGAAATATCTGCTTCTAAATCCAAAACGCAGCTATCTAACAGAACGGTTGTCAATGTGTGCACTCAACTTCCAGAGTTAAACCCGTGTGTGGATTCAGCAGTCTGCAAACCCTTTCTGTGCAGAGTCCCAAAACAGGCGTTTTCAGCCCATTACTGGTATATGGAAGAAACAGCAGTAAGCACAGGGAAATATCTGCTTCTAAATCCAAAACGCAGCTATCTAACAGAACGGTTGTCAATGTGTGCACTCAACTTCCAGAGTTAAACCCGTGTGTGGATTCAGCAGTCTGCAAACACTTTTTGTGCAGAGTCCCAAAACAGGCGTTTTCAGCCCATTACCGGCATATGGAAGAAACAGCAGTAAGCACAGGGAAATATCTGCTTCTAAATCCAAAACGCAGCTATCTAACAGAACGATTGTCAATGTGTGCACTCAACTTCCAGAGTTGAACCCGTGTGTGGATTCAGCAGGCTGCAAACACTTTCTCTGCAGAGTCCCAAAACAGGCGTTTTCAACCCATTACCGGCATATGGAAGAAACAGCAGTAAGCACAGGGAAATATCTGCTTCTAAATCCAAAACGCAGCTATCTAACAGAACGGTTGTCAATGTGTGCACTCAACTTCCAGAGTTAAACCCGTGTGTGGATTCAGCAGTCTGCAAACACTTTCTCTGCAGAATCCCAAAACAGGCGTTTTCAGCCCATTACCGGCATATGGAAGAAACAACAGTAAGCACTGGGAAATATCTGCTTCTAAATCCAAAACGCAGCTATCTAACAGAACGGTTGTCAATGTGTGCAGTCAACTTCCAGAGTTAAACCCGTGTGTGGATTCAGCAGTCTGCAAACCCTTTCTCTGCAGAGTCCCAAAACAGGCGTTTTCAGCCCATTACCGGCATAGGGAAGAAACAGCAGTAAGCACAGGGAAATATCTGCTTCTAAATCCAAAACGCAGCTATCTAACAGAACGGTTGTCAATGTGTGCACTCAACTTCCAGAGTTAAACCCGTGTGTGGATTCAGCAGTCTGCAAACACTTTCTCTGCAGAGTCCCAAAACAGGCGTTTTCAGCCCATTACCGGCATATGGAAGAAACAGCAGTAAGCACAGGGAAATATCTGCTTCTAAATACAAAACGCAGCTATCTAACAGAACGGTTGTCAATGTGTACACTGAACTTCCAGAGTTAAACCCGTGTGTGGATTCAGCAGTCTGCAAACCCTTTCTGTGCAGAGTCCCAAAACAGGTGTTTTCAGCCCATTACCGGCATATGGAAGAAACAGCAGTAAGCACAGGGAAATATCTGCTTCTAAATCCAAAACGCAGCTATCTAACAGAACGGTTGTCAATGTGTGCACTCAACTTCCAGAGTTAAACCCGTGTGTGGATTCAGCAGTCTGCAAACCCTTTCTCTGCAGAGTCCCAAAACAGGCGTTTTCAGCCCATTACCGGCATATGGAAGAAACAGCAGTAAGCACAGGGAAATATCTGCTTCTAAATCCAAAACGCAGCTATCTAACAGAACGGTTGTCAATGTGTGCACTCAAATTCCAGAGTTAAACCCGTGTGTGGATTCAGCAGTCTGCAAACCCTTTCTGTGCAGAGTCCCAAAACAGGCGTTTTCAGCCCATTACCGGCATATGGAAGAAACAGCAGTAAGCACAGGGAAATATCTGCTTCTAAATCCAAAACGCAGCTATCTAACAGAACGGTTGTCAATGTGTGCACTCAACTTCCAGAGTTAAACCCGTGTGTGGATTCAGCAGTCTGCAAACCCTTTCTGTGCAGAGTCCCAAAACAGGCGTTTTCAGCCCATTACCGGCATATGGAAGAAACAGCAGTAAGCACAGGGAAATATCTGCTTCTAAATCCAAAACGCAGCTATCTAACAGAACGGTTGTCAATGTGTGCACTCAACTTCCAGAGTTAAACCCGTGTGTGGATTCAGCAGTCTGCAAACACTTTCTCTGCAGAGTCCCAAAACAGGCGTTTTCAGCCCATTACCGGCATATGGAAGAAACAGCAGTAAGCACAGGGAAATATCTGCTTCTAAATCCAAAACGCAGCTATCTAACAGAACGGTTGTCAATGTGTGCACTCAACTTCCAGAGTTAAACCAGTGTGTGGATTCAGCAGTCTGCAAACACATTCTCTGCAGAGTCCCAAAACAGGCGTTTTCAGCCCATTACCGGCATATGGAAGAAACAGCAGTAAGCACAGGGAAATATCTGCTTCTAAATCCAAAACGCAGCTATCTAACAGAACGGTTGTCAATGTGTGCACTCAACTTCCAGAGTTAAACCCGTGTGTGGATTCAGCAGTCCGCAAACACTTTCTCTGCAGAGTCCCAAAACAGGCGTTTTCAGCCCATTACGGGCATATGGAAGAAATAGCAGTAAGCACAGGGAAATATCTGCTTCTAAATCCAAAACGCAGCTATCTAACAGAACGGTTGTCAATGTGTGCACTCAACTTCCAGAGTTAAACCCGTGTGTGGATTCAGCAGTCTGCAAACCCTTTCTCTGCAGAGTCCCAAAACAGGCGTTTTCAGCCCATTACCGGCATATGGAAGAAACAGCAGTAAGCACAGGGAAATATCTGCTTCTAAATCCAAAACGCAGCTATCTAACAGAACGGTTGTCAATGTGTGCACTCAACTTCCAGAGTTAAACCCGTGTGTGGATTCAGCAGTCTGCAAACCCTTTCTGTGCAGAGTCCCAAAACAGGCGTTTTCAGCCCATTACCGGCATATGGAAGAAACAGCAGTAAGCACAGGGAAATATCTGCTTCTAAATCCAAAACGCAGCTATCTAACAGAACGGTTGTCAATGTGTGCACTCAACTTCCAGAGTTAAACCAGTGTGTGGATTCAGCAGTCTGCAAACACATTCTCTGCAGAGTCCCAAAACAGGCGTTTTCAGCCCATTACCGGCATATGGAAGAAACAGCAGTAAGCACAGGGAAATATCTGCTTCTAAATCCAAAACGCAGCTATCTAACAGAACGGTTGTCAATGTGTGCACTCAACTTCCAGAGTTAAACCCGTGTGTGGATTCAGCAGTCCGCAAACACTTTCTCTGCAGAGTCCCAAAACAGGCGTTTTCAGCCCATTACCGGCATATGGAAGAAATAGCAGTAAGCACAGGGAAATATCTGCTTCTAAATCCAAAACGCAGCTATCTAACAGAACGGTTGTCAATGTGTGCACTCAACTTCCAGAGTTAAACCCGTGTGTCGATTCAGCAGTCTGCAAACACTTTCTCTGCAGAGTCCCAAAACAGGCGTTTTCAGCCCATTACCGGCATATGGAAGAAACAGCAGTAAGCACAGGGAAATATCTGCTTCTAAATCCAATACGCAGCTATCTAACAGAACGGTTGTCAATGTGTGCACTCAACTTCCAGAGTTAAACCCGTGTGTGGATTCAGCAGTCTGCAAACACTTTCTCTGCAGAGTCCCAAAACAGGCGTTTTCAGCCCTTTACCAGCATATGGAAGAAACAGCAGTAAGCCCAGGGAAATATCTGCTTCTAAATCCAAAACGCAGCTATATAACAGAACGGTTGTCAATGTGTGCACTCAACTTCCAGAGTTAAAACCGTGTGTGGATTCAGCAGTCTGCAAACACTTTCTCTGCAGAGTCCCAAAACAGGCGTTTTCAGCCCATTACCGGCATATGGAAGAAACAGCAGTAAGCACAGGGAAATATCTGCTTCTAAATCCAAAACGCAGCTATCTAACAGAACGGTTGTCAATGTGTGCACTCCACTTCCAGAGTTAAAGTCGTGTGTGGATTCAGCAGTCTGCAAACCCTTTCTGTGCAGAGTCCCAAAACAGACGTTTTCAGCCCATTACCGGCATATGGAAGAAACAGCAGTAAGCACAGGGAAATATCTGCTTCTAAATCCAAAACGCAGCTATCTAACAGAACGGTTGTCAATGTGTGCACTCAACTTCCAGAGTTAAACCCGTGTGTGGATTCAGCAGTCTGCAAACACTTTCTCTGCAGAGTCCCAAAACAGGCGTTTTCAGCCCATTACCGGCATATGGAAGAAACAGCAGTAAGCACAGGGAAATATCTGCTTCTAAATCCAAAACGCAGCTATCTAACAGAACGGTTGTCAATGTGTGCACTCAACTTCCAGAGTTAAACCCGTGTGTGGATTCAGCAGTCTGCAAACACTTTCTCTGCAAAGTCCCAAAACAGGCGTTTTCAGCCCATTACCGGCATATGGAAGAAACAGCAGTAAGCACAGGGAAATATCTGCTTCTAAATCCAAAACGCAGCTATCTAACAGAACGGTTGTCAATGTGTGCACTCAACTTCCAGAGTTAAACCCGTGTGTGGATTCAGCAGTCCGCAAACACTTTCTCTGCAGAGTCCCAAAACAGGCGTTTTCAGCCCATTACCGGCATATGGAAGAAACAGCAGTAAGCACAGGGAAATATCTGCTTCTAAATCCAAAACGCAGTTATCTAACAGAACGGTTGTCAATGTGTGCACTCAACTTCCAGAGTTAAACCCGTGTGTGGATTCAGCAGTCTGCAAACCCTTTCTCTGCAGAGTCCCAAAACAGGCGTTTTCAGCCCATTACCGGCATATGGAAGAAACAGCAGTAAGCACAGGGAAATATCTGCTTCTAAATGCAAAACGCAGCTATCTAACAGAACGGTTGTCAATGTGTGCACTCAACTTCCAGAGTTAAACCCGTGTGTGGATTCAGCAGTCTGCAAACCCTTTCTCTGCAGAGTCACAAAACAGGCGTTTTCAGCCCATTACCGGCATATGGAAGAAACAGCAGTAAGCACAGGGAAATATCTGCTTCTAAATCCAAAACGCAGCTATCTAACAGAACGGTTGTCAATGTGTGCACTCAACTTCCAGAGTTAAACCCGTGTGTGGATTCAGCAGTCTGCAAACCCTTTCTGTGCAGAGTCCCAAAACAGGCGTTTTCAGCCCATTACCGGCATATGGAAGAAACAGCAGTAAGCACAGGGAAATATCTGCTTCTAAATCCAAAACGCAGCTATCTAACAGAACGGTTGTCAATGTGTGCACTCAACTTCCAGAGTTAAACCCGTGTGTGGTTTCAGCAGTCTGCAAACCCTTTCTCTGCAGAGTCCCAAAACAGGCGTTTTCAGCCCATTACCGGCATATGGAAGAAACAGCAGTAAGCACAGGGAAATATCTGCTTCTAAATCCAAAACGCAGCTATCTAACAGAACGGTTGTCAATGTGTGCACTCAACTTCCAGAGTTAAACCCGTGTGTGGATTCAGCAGTCTGCAAACCCTTTCTGTGCAGAGTCCCAAAACAGGCGTTTTCAGCCAATTACCGGCATATGGAAGAAACAGCAGTAAGCACAGGGAAATATCTGCTTCTAAATCCAAAACGCAGCTATCTAACAGAACGGTTTTCAATGTGTGCACTCAACATCCAGAGTTAAACCCGTGTGTGGATTCAGCAGTCTGCAAACACTTTCTCTGCAGAGTCCCAAAACAGGCGTTTTCAGCCCATTACCGGCATAGGGAAGAAACAGCAGTAAGCACAGGGAAATATCTGCTTCTAAATCCAAAACGCAGCTATCTAACAGAACGGTTGTCAATGTGTTCACTCAATTTACAGAGTTAAACCGGTGTGTGGATTCAGCAGTCTGCAAACCCTTTCTGTGCAGAGTCCCAAAACAGGCGTTTTCAGCCCATTACCGGCATATGGAAGAAGCAGCAGTAAGCACAGGGAAATATCTGCTTCTAAATCCAAAACGCAGCTATCTAACAGAACGGTTGTCAATGTGTGCACTCAAGTTCCAGAGTTAAACCGGTGTGTGGATTCAGCAGTCTGCAAACCCTTTCTGTGCAGAGTCCCAAAACAGGCGTTTTCAGCCCATTACCGGCATATGGAAGAAACAGCAGTAAGCACAGGGAAATATCTGCTTCTAAATCCAAAACGCAGCTATCTAACAGAACGGTTGTCAATGTGTGCACTCAACTTCCAGAGTTAAAGCCGTGTGTGGATTCAGCAGTCTGCAAACACTTTCTGTGCAGAGTCCCAAAACAGACGTTTTCAGCCCATTACCGGCATATGGAAGAAACAGCAGTAAGCACAGGGAAATATCTGCTTCTAAATCCAAAACGCAGCTATCTAACAGAACGGTTGTCAATGTGTGCACTCAACTTCCAGAGTTAAACCCGTGTGTGGATTCAGCAGTCTGCAAACACTTTCTCTGCAGAGTCCCAAAACAGGCGTTTTCAGGCCATTACCGGCATATGGAAGAAACAGCAGTAAGCACAGGGAAATATCTGCTTCTAAATCCAAAACGCAGCTATCTAACAGAACGGTTGTCAATGTGTGCACTCAACTTCCAGAGTTAAACCCGTGTGTGGATTCAGCAGTCTGCAAACACTTTCTCTGCAAAGTCCCAAAACAGGCGTTTTCAGCCCATTACCGGCATATTGAAGAAACAGCAGTAAGCACAGGGAAATATCTGCTTCTAAATCCAAAACGCAGCTATCTAACAGAACGGTTGTCAATGTGTGCACTCAACTTCCAGAGTTAAACCCGTGTGTGGATTCAGCAGTCTGCAAACCCTTTCTGTGCAGAGTCCCAAAACAGGCGTTTTCAGCCCATTACCGGCATATGGAAGAAACAGCAGTAAGCACAGGGAAATATCTGCTTCTAAATCCAAAACGCAGCTATCTAACAGAACGGTTGTCAATGTGTGCACTCAAGTTCCAGAGTTAAACCGGTGTGTGGATTCAGCAGTCTGCAAACCCTTTCTGTGCAGAGTCCCAAAACAGACGTTTTCAGCCCATTACCGGCATATGGAAGAAACAGCAGTAAGCACAGGGAAATATCTGCTTCTAAATCCAAAACGCAGCTATCTAACAGAACGGTTGTCAATGTGTGCACTCAACTTCCAGAGTTAAACCCGTGTGTGGATTCAGCAGTCTGCAAACACTTTCTCTGCAGAGTCCCAAAACAGGCGTTTTCAGCCCATTACCGGCATATGGAAGAAACAGCAGTAAGCACAGGGAAATATCTGCTTCTAAATCCAAAACGCAGCTATCTAACAGAACGGTTGTCAATGTGTGCACTCAACTTCCAGAGTTAAACCCGTGTGTGGATTCAGCAGTCTGCAAACACTTTCTCTGCAAAGTCCCAAAACAGGCGTTTTCAGCCCATTACCGGCATATGGAAGAAACAGCAGTAAGCACAGGGAAATATCTGCTTCTAAATCCAAAACGCAGCTATCTAACAGAACGGTTGTCAATGTGTGCACTCAACTTCCAGAGTTAAACCCGTGTGTGGATTCAGCAGTCTGCAAACCCTTTCTGTGCAGAGTCCCAAAACAGGCGTTTTCAGCCCATTACCGGCATATGGAAGAAACAGCAGTAAGCACAGGGAAATATCTGCTTCTAAATCCAAAACGCAGCTATCTAACAGAACGGTTGTCAATGTGTGCACTCAACTTCCAGAGTTAAACCCGTGTGTGGATTCAGCAGTCTGCAAACCCTTTCTCTGCAGAGTCCCAAAACAGGCGTTTTCAGCCCATTACCGGCATATGGAAGAAACAGCAGTAAGCACAGGGAAATATCTGCTTCTAAATCCAAAACGCAGCTATCTAACAGAACGGTTGTCAATGTGTGCACTCAACTTCCAGAGTTAAACCCGTGTGTGGATTCAGCAGTCTGCAAACCCTTTCTCTGCAGTGTCCCAAAACAGGCGTTTTCAGCCCATTACCGGCATATGGAAGAAACAGCAGTAAGCACAGGGAAATATCTGCTTCTAAATCCAAAACGCAGCTATCTAACAGAACGGTTGTCAATGTGTGCACTCAACTTCCAGAGTTAAACCCGTGTGTGGATTCAGCAGTCTGCAAACCCTTTCTGTGCAGAGTCCCAAAACAGGCGTTTTCAGCCCATTACCGGCATATGGAAGAAACAGCAGTAAGCACAGGGAAATATCTGCTTCTAAATCCAAAACGCAGCTATCTAACAGAACGGTTGTCAATGTGTGCACTCAACTTCCAGAGTTAAACCCGTGTGTGGATTCAGCAGTCTGCAAACACTTTCTCTGCAGAGTCCCAAAACAGGCGTTTTCAGCCCATTACCGGCATATGGAAGAAACAGCAGTAAGCACAGGGAAATATCTGCTTCTAAATCCAAAACGCAGCTATCTAACAGAACGGTTGTCAATGTGTTCACTCAACTTCCAGAGTTAAACCCGTGTGTGGTTTCAGCAGTCTGCAAACCCTTTCTCTGCAGAGTCCCAAAACAGGCGTTTTCATCCCATTACCGGCATATGGAAGAAACAGCAGTAAGCACAGGGAAATATCTGCTTCTAAATCCAAAACGCAGCTATCTAACAGAAAGGTTGTCAATGTGTGCACTCAACTTCCAGAGTTAAACCCGTGTGTGGATTCAGCAGTCTGCAAACCCTTTCTGTGCAGAGTCCCAAAACAGGCGTTTTCAGCCCTTTACCGGCATATGGAAGAAACAGCAGTAAGCACAGGGAAATATCTGCTTCTAAATCCAAAAAGCAGCTATCTAACAGAACGGTTGTCAATGTGTGCACTCAACATCCAGAGTTAAACCCGTGTGTGGATTCAGCAGTCTGCAAACACTTTCTCTGCAGAGTCCCAAAACAGGCGTTTTCAGCCCATTACCGGCCTATTGGAGAAACAGCAGTAAGCACAGGGAAATATCTGCTTCTAAATCCAAAACGCAGCTATCTAACAGAACGGTTGTCAATGTGTTCACTCAATTTCCAGAGTTAAACCGGTGTGTGGATTCAGCAGTCTGCAAACCCTTTCTGTGCAGAGTCCCAAAACAGGCGTTTTCAGCCCATTACCGGCATATGGAAGAAGCAGCAGTAAGCACAGGGAAATATCTGCTTCTAAATCCAAAACGCAGCTATCTAACAGAACGGTTGTCAATGTGTACACTCAAGTTCCAGAGTTAAACCGGTGTGTGGATTCAGCAGTCTGCAAACCCTTTCTGTGCAGAGTCCCAAAACAGGCGTTTTCAGCCCATTACCGGCATATGGAAGAAACAGCAGTAAGCACAGGGAAATATCTGCTTCTAAATCCAAAACGCAGCTATCTAACAGAACGGTTGTCAATGTGTGCACTCAACTTCCAGAGTTAAACCAGTGTGTGGATACAGCAGTCTGCAAACCCTTTCTCTGCAGAGTCCCAAAACAGGCGTTTTCAGCCCATTACCGGCATATGGAAGAAACAGCAGTAAGCACAGGGAAATATCTGCTTCTAAATCCAAAACGCAGCTATCTAACAGAACGGTTGTCAATGTGTGCACTCAACTTCCAGAGTTAAACCCGTGTGTGGATTCAGCAGTCTGCAAACCCTTTCTGTGCAGAGTCCCAAAACAGGCGTTTTCAGCCCATTACCGGCATATGGAAGAAACAGCAGTAAGCACAGGGAAATATCTGCTTCTAAATCCAAAACGCAGCTATCTAACAGAACGGTTGTCAATGTGTGCACTCAACTTCCAGAGTTAAACCCCTGTGTGGATTCAGCAGTCTGCAAACCCTTTCTGTGCAGAGTCCCAAAACAGGCGTTTTCAGCCCATTACCGGCATATGGAAGAAACAGCAGTAAGCACAGGGAAATATCTGCTTCTAAATCCAAAACGCAGCTATCTAACAGAACGGTTGTCAATGTGTGCACTCAACTTCCAGAGTTAAACCCGTGTGTGGATTCAGCAGTCTGCAAACCCTTTCTGTGCAGAGTCCCAAAACAGGCGTTTTCAGCCCATTACCGGCATATGGAAGAAACAGCAGTAAGCACAGGGAAATATCTGCTTCTAAATCCAAAACGCAGCTATCTAACAGAACGGTTGTCAATGTGTGCACTCAACTTCCAGAGTTAAACCCGTGTGTGGATTCAGCAGTCTGCAAACCCTTTCTGTGCAGAGTCCCAAAACAGGCGTTTTCAGCCCATTACCGGCATATGGAAGAAACAGCAGTAAGCACAGGGAAATATCTGCTTCTAAATCCAAAACGCAGCTATCTAACAGAACGGTTGTCAATGTGTTCACTCAACTTCCAGAGTTAAACCCGTGTGTGGTTTCAGCAGTCTGCAAACCCTTTCTCTGCAGAGTCCCAAAACAGGCGTTTTCAGCCCATTACCGGCATATGGAAGAAACAGCAGTAAGCACAGGGAAATATCTGCTTCTAAATCCAAAACGCAGCTATCTAACAGAAAGGTTGTCAATGTGTGCACTCAACTTCCAGAGTTAAACCCGTGTGTGGATTCAGCAGTCTGCAAACCCTTTCTGTGCAGAGTCCCAAAACAGGCGTTTTCAGCCCTTTACCGGCATATGGAAGAAACAGCAGTAAGCACAGGGAAATATCTGCTTCTAAATCCAAAAAGCAGCTATCTAACAGAACGGTTGTCAATGTGTGCACTCAACATCCAGAGTTAAACCCGTGTGTGGATTCAGCAGTCTGCAAACACTTTCTCTGCAGAGTCCCAAAACAGGCGTTTTCAGCCCATTACCGGCCTATGGAAGAAACAGCAGTAAGCACAGGGAAATATCTGCTTCTAAATCCAAAACGCAGCTATCTAACAGAACGGTTGTCAATGTGTTCACTCAATTTCCAGAGTTAAACCGGTGTGTGGATTCAGCAGTCTGCAAACCCATTCTGTGCAGAGTCCCAAAACAGGCGTTTTCAGCCCATTACCGGCATATGGAAGAAGCAGCAGTAAGCACAGGGAAATATCTGCTTCTAAATCCAAAACGCAGCTATCTAACAGAACGGTTGTCAATGTGTACACTCAAGTTCCAGAGTTAAACCGGTGTGTGGATTCAGCAGTCTGCAAACCCTTTCTGTGCAGAGTCCCAAAACGCGTTTTCAGCCCATTACCGGCATATGGAAGAAACAGCAGTAAGCACAGGGAAATATCTGCTTCTAAATCCAAAACGCAGCTATCTAACAGAACGGTTGTCAATGTGTGCACTCAACTTCCAGAGTTAAACCAGTGTGTGGATACAGCAGTCTGCAAACCCTTTCTCTGCAGAGTCCCAAAACAGGCGTTTTCAGCCCATTACCGGCATATGGAAGAAACAGCAGTAAGCACAGGGAAATATCTGCTTCTAAATCCAAAACGCAGCTATCTAACAGAACGGTTGTCAATGTGTGCACTCAACTTCCAGAGTTAAACCCGTGTGTGGATTCTGCAGTCTGCAAACCCTTTCTGTGCAGAGTCCCAAAACAGGCGTTTTCAGCCCATTACCGGCATATGGAAGAAACAGCAGTAAGCACAGGGAAATATCTGCTTCTAAATCCAAAACGCAGCTATCTAACAGAACGGTTGTCAATGTGTGCACTCAACTTCCAGAGTTAAACCCGTGTGTGGATTCAGCAGTCTGCAAACCCTTTCTGTGCAGAGTCCCAAAACAGGCGTTTTCAGCCCATTACCGGCATATGGAAGAAACAGCAGTAAGCACAGGGAAATATCTGCTTCTAAATCCAAAACGCAGCTATCTAACAGAACGGTTGTCAATGTCTGCACTCAACTTCCAGAGTTAAACCCGTGTGTGGATTCAGCAGTCTGCAAACCCTTTCTGTGCAGAGTCCCAAAACAGGCGTTTTCAGCCCATTACCGGCATATGGAAGAAACAGCAGTAAGCACAGGGAAATATCTGCTTCTAAATCCAAAACGCAGCTATCTAACAGAACGGTTGTCAATGTGTGCACTCAACTTCCAGAGTTAAACCCGTGTGTGGATTCAGCAGTCTGCAAACACTTTCTCTGCAGAGTCCCAAAACAGGCGTTTTCAGCCCATTACCGGCATATGGAAGAAACAGCAGTAAGCACAGGGAAATATCTGCTTCTAAATCCAAAACGCAGCTATCTAACAGAACGGTTGTCAATGTGTGCACTCAACTTCCAGAGTTAAACCAGTGTGTGGATTCAGCAGTCTGCAAACACATTCTCTGCAGAGTCCCAAAACAGGCGTTTTCAGCCCATTACCGGCATATGGAAGAAACAGCAGTAAGCACAGGGAAATATCTGCTTCTAAATCCAAAACGCAGCTATCTAACAGAACGGTTGTCAATGTGTGCACTCAACTTCCAGAGTTAAACCCGTGTGTGGATTCAGCAGTCCGCAAACACTTTCTCTGCAGAGTCCCAAAACAGGCGTTTTCAGCCCATTACCGGCATATGGAGGAAATAGCAGTAAGCACAGGGAAATATCTGCTTCTAAATCCAAAACGCAGCTATCTAACAGAACGGTTGTCAATGTGTGCACTCAACTTCCAGAGTTAAACCCGTGTGTCGATTCAGCAGTCTGCAAACACTTTCTCTGCAGATTCCCAAAACAGGCGTTTTCAGCCCATTACCGGCATATGGAAGAAACAGCAGTAAGCACAGGGAAATATCTGCTTCTAAATCCAAAACGCAGCTATCTAACAGAACGGTTGTCAATGTGTGCACTCAACTTCCAGAGTTAAACCCGTGTGTGGATTCAGCAGTCTGCAAACCCTTTCTGTGCAGAGTCCCAAAACAGGCGTTTTCAGCCCATTACCGGCATATGGAAGAAACAGCAGTAAGCACAGGGAAATATCTGCTTCTAAATCCAAAACGCAGCTATCTAACAGAACGGTTGTCAATGTGTGCACTCAACTTCCAGAGTTAAACCCGTGTGTGGATTCAGCAGTCTGCAAACACTTTCTCTGCAGAGTCCCAAAACAGGCGTTTTCAGCCCTTTACCAGCATATGGAAGAAACAGCAGTAAGCCCAGGGAAATATCTGCTTCTAAATCCAAAACGCAGCTATATAACAGAACGGTTGTCAATGTGTGCACTCAACTTCCAGAGTTAAAACCGTGTGTGGATTCAGCAGTCTGCAAACACTTTCTCTGCAGAGTCCCAAAACAGGCGTTTTCAGCCCATTACCGGCATATGGAAGAAACAGCAGTAAGCACAGGGAAATATCTGCTTCTAAATCCAAAACGCAGCTATCTAACAGAACGGTTGTCAATGTGTGCACTCAACTTCCAGAGTTAAACCCGTGTGTGGATTCAGCAGTCTGCAAACCCTTTCTGTGCAGAGTCCCAAAACAGGCGTTTTCAGCCCATTACCGGCATATGGAAGAAACAGCAGTAAGCACAGGGAAATATCTGCTTCTAAATCCAAAACGCAGCTATCTAACAGAACGGTTGTCAATGTGTGCACTCAACTTCCAGAGTTAAACCCGTGTGTGGATACAGCAGTCTGCAAACCCTTTCTCTGCAGAGTCCCAAAACAGGCGTTTTCAGCCCATTACCGGCATATGGAAGAAACAGCAGTAAGCACAGGGAAATATCTGCTTCTAAATCCAAAACGCAGCTATCTAACAGAAAGGTTGTCAATGTGTGCACTCAACTTCCAGAGTTAAACCCGTGTGTGGATTCAGCAGTCTGCAAACACTTTCTCTGCAGAGTCCCAAAACAGGCGTTTTCAGCCCATTACCGGCATATGGAAGAAACAGCAGTAAGCACAGGGAAATATCTGCTTCTAAATCCAAAACGCAGCTATCTAACAGAACGGTTGTCAATGTGTGCACTCAACATCCAGAGTTAAACCCGTGTGTGGATTCAGCAGTCTGCAAACACTTTCTCTGCAGAGTCCCAAAACAGGCGTTTTCAGCCCATTACCGGCATATGGAAGAAACAGCAGTAAGCACAGGGAAATATCTGCTTCTAAATCCAAAACGCAGCTATCTAACAGAACGGTTGTCAATGTGTTCACTCAATTTCCAGAGTTAAACCGGTGTGTGGATTCAGCAGTCTGCAAACCCTTTCTGTGCAGAGTCCCAAAACAGGCGTTTTCAGCCCATTACCGGCATATGGAAGAAGCAGCAGTAAGCACAGGGAAATATCTGCTTCTAAATCCAAAACGCAGCTATCTAACAGAACGGTTGTCAATGTGTGCACTCAAGTTCCAGAGTTAAACCGGTGTGTGGATTCAGCAGTCTGCAAACCCTTTCTGTGCAGAGTCCCAAAACAGGCGTTTTCAGCCCATTACCGGCATATGGAAGAAACAGCAGTAAGCACAGGGAAATATCTGCTTCTAAATCCAAAACGTAGCTATCTAACAGAACGGTTGTCAATGTGTGCACTCAACTTCCAGAGTTAAAGCCGTGTGTGGATTCAGCAGTCTGCAAACCCTTTCTGTGCAGAGTCCCAAAACAGACGTTTTCAGCCCATTACCGGCATATGGAAGAAACAGCAGTAAGCACAGGGAAATATCTGCTTCTAAATCCAAAACGCAGCTATCTAACAGAACGGTTGTCAATGTGTGCACTCAACTTCCAGAGTTAAACCCGTGTGTGGATTCAGCAGTCTGCAAACACTTTCTCTGCAGAGTCCCAAAACAGGCGTTTTCAGCCCATTACCGGCATATGGAAGAAACAGCAGTAAGCACAGGGAAATATCTGCTTCTAAATCCAAAACGCAGCTATCTGACAGAACGGTTGTCAATGTGTGCACTCAACTTCCAGAGTTAAACCCGTGTGTGGATTCAGCAGTCTGCAAACACTTTCTCTGCAAAGTCCCAAAACAGGCGTTTTCAGCCCATTACCGGCATATGGAAGAAACAGCAGTAAGCACAGGGAAATATCTGCTTCTAAATCCAAAACGCAGCTATCTAACAGAACGGTTGTCAATGTGTGCACTCAACTTCCAGAGTTAAACCCGTGTGTGGATTCAGCAGTCTGCAAACCCTTTCTGTGCAGAGTCCCAAAACAGGCGTTTTCAGCCCATTACCGGCATATGGAAGAAACAGCAGTAAGCACAGGGAAATATCTGCTTCTAAATCCAAAACGCAGCTATCTAACAGAACGGTTGTCAATGTGTGCACTCAACTTCCAGAGTTAAACCCGTGTGTGGATTCAGCAGTCTGCAAACCCTTTCTCTGCAGAGTCCCAAAACAGGCGTTTTCAGCCCATTACCGGCATATGGAAGAAACAGCAGAAAGCACAGGGAAATATCTGCTTCTAAATCCAAAACGCAGCTATCTAACAGAACGGTTGTCAATGTGTGCACTCAACTTCCAGAGTTAAACCCGTGTGTGGATTCAGCAGTCTGCAAACCCTTTCTCTGCAGTGTCCCAAAACAGGCGTTTTCAGCCCATTACCGGCATATGGAAGAAACAGCAGTAAGCACAGGGAAATATCTGCTTCTAAATCCAAAACGCAGCTATCTAACAGAACGGTTGTCAATGTGTGCACTCAACTTCCAGAGTTAAACCCGTGTGTGGATTCAGCAGTCTGCAAACACTTTCTCTGCAGAGTCCCAAAACAGGCGTTTTCAGCCCATTACCGGCATAAGGAAGAAACAGCAGTAAGCACAGGGAAATATCTGCTTCTAAATCCAAAACGCAGCTATCTAACAGAACGGTTGTCAATGTGTGCACTCAACTTCCAGAGTTAAACCGGTGTGTGGATTCAGCAGTCTGCAAACCCTTTCTGTGCAGAGTCCCAAAACAGGCGTTTTCAGCCCATTACCGGCATATGGAAGAAGCAGCAGTAAGCACAGGGAAATATCTGCTTCTAAATCCAAAACGCAGCTATCTAACAGAACGGTTGTCAATGTGTACACTCAAGTTCCAGAGTTAAACCGGTGTGTGGATTCAGCAGTCTGCAAACCCTTTCTGTGCAGAGTCCCAAAACAGGGGTTTTCAGCCCATTACCGGCATATGGAAGAAACAGCAGTAAGCACAGGGAAATATCTGCTTCTAAATCCAAAACGCAGCTATCTAACAGAACGGTTGTCAATGTGTGCACTCAACTTCCAGAGTTAAACCAGTGTGTGGATACAGCAGTCTGCAAACACTTTCTCTGCAGAGTCCCAAAACAGGCGTTTTCAGCCCATTACCGGCATATGGAAGAAACAGCAGTAAGCACAGGGAAATATCTGCTTCTAAATCCAAAACGCAGCTATCTAACAGAACGGTTGTCAATGTGTGCACTCAACTTCCAGAGTTAAACCCGTGTGTGGATTCAGCAGTCTGCAAACCCTTTCTGTGCAGAGTCCAAAAACAGGCGTTTTCAGCCCATTACCGGCATATGGAAGAAACAGCAGTAAGCACAGGGAAATATCTGCTTCTAAATCCAAAACGCAGCTATCTAACAGAACGGTTGTCAATGTGTGCACTCAACTTCCAGAGTTAAACCCGTGTGTAGATTCAGCAGTCTGCAAACCCTTTCTCTGCAGAGTCCCAAAACAGGCGTTTTCAGCCCATTACCGGCATATGGAAGAAACAGCAGTAAGCACAGGGAAATATCTGCTTCTAAATCCAAAACGCAGCTATCTAACAGAACGGTTGTCAATGTGTGCACTCAACTTCCAGAGTTAAACCCGTGTGTGGATTCAGCAGTCTGCAAACCCTTTCTGTGCAGAGTCCCAAAACAGGCGTTTTCAGCCCATTACCGGCATATGGAAGAAACAGCAGTAAGCACAGGGAAATATCTGCTTCTAAATCCAAAACGCAGCTATCTAACAGAACGGTTGTCAATGTGTGCACTCAACTTCCAGAGTTAAACCCGTGTGTGGATTCAGCAGTCTGCAAACACTTTCTCTGCAGAGTCCCAAAACAGGCGTTTGCAGCCCATTACCGGCATATGGAAGAAACAGCAGTAAGCACAGGGAAATATCTGCTTCTAAATCCAAAACGCAGCTATCTAACAGAACGGTTGTCAATGTGTGCACTCAACTTCCAGAGTTAAACCCGTGTGTGAATTCAGCAGTCTGCAAACCCTTTCTGTGCAGAGTCCCAAAACAGGCGTTTTCAGCCCATTACCGGCATATGGAAGAAACAGCAGTAAGCACAGGGAAATATCTGCTTCTAAATCCAAAACGCAGCTATCTAACAGAACGGTTGTCAATGTGTGCACTCAACTTCCAGAGTTAAACCCGTGTGTGGATTCAGCAGTCTGCAAACCCTTTCTGTGCAGAGTCCCAAAACAGGCGTTTTCAGCCCATTACCGGCATATGGAAGAAACAGCAGTAAGCACAGGGAAATATCTGCTTCTAAATCCAAAACGCAGCTATCTAACAGAACGGTTGTCAATGTGTGCACTCAACTTCCAGAGTTAAACCCGTGTGTGGATTCAGCAGTCTGCAAACCCTTTCTGTGCAGAGTCCCAAAACAGGCGTTTTCAGCCCATTACCGGCATATGGAAGAAACAGCAGTAAGCACAGGGAAATATCTGCTTCTAAATCCAAAACGCAGCTATCTAACAGAACGGTTGTCAATGTGTGCACTCAACTTCCAGAGTTAAACCCGTGTGTGGATTCAGCAGTCTGCAAACCCTTTCTGTGCAGAGTCCCAAAACAGGCGTTTTCAGCCCATTACCGGCATATGGAAGAAACAGCAGTAAGCACAGGGAAATATCTGCTTCTAAATCCAAAACGCAGCTATCTAACAGAACGGTTGTCAATGTGTGCACTCAACTTCCAGAGTTAAACCCGTGTGTGGATTCAGCAGTCTGCAAACCCTTTCTGTGCAGAGTCCCAAAACAGGCGTTTTCAGCCCATTACCGGCATATGGAAGAAACAGCAGTAAGCACAGGGAAATATCTGCTTCTAAATCCAAAACGCAGCTATCTAACAGAACGGTTGTCAATGTGTGCACTCAACTTCCAGAGTTAAACCCGTGTGTGGATTCAGCAGTCTGCAAACCCTTTCTGTGAAGAGTCCCAAAACAGGCGTTTTCAGCCCATTACCGGCATATGGAAGAAACAGCAGTAAGCACAGGGAAATATCTGCTTCTAAATCCAAAACGCAGCTATCTAACAGAACGGTTGTCAATGTGTGCACTCAACTTCCAGAGTTAAACCCGTGTGTGGATACAGCAGTCTGCAAACCCTTTCTCTGCAGAGTCCCAAAACAGGCGTTTTCAGCCCATTACCGGCATATGGAAGAAACAGCAGTAAGCACAGGGAAATATCTACTTCTAAATCCAAAACGCAGCTATCTAACAGAACGGTTGTCAATGTGTGCACTCAACTTCCAGAGTTAAACCCGTGTGTGGATTCAGCAGTCTGCAAACCCTTTCTGTGCAGAGTCCCAAAACAGGCGTTTTCAGCCCATTACCGGCATATGGAAGAAACAGCAGTAAGCACAGGGAAATATCTGCTTCTAAATCCAAAACGCAGCTATCTAACAGAACGGTTGTCAATGTGTGCACTCAACTTCCAGAGTTAAACCCGTGTGTGGATTCAGCAGTCTGCAAACACTTTCTCTGCAGAGTCCCAAAACAGGCGTTTTCAGCCCATTACCGGCATATGGAAGAAACAGCAGTAAGCACAGGGAAATATCTGCTTCTAAATCCAAAACGCAGCTATCTAACAGAACGGTTGTCAATGTGTGCACTCAACTTCCAGAGTTAAACCCGTGTGTGGATTCAGCAGTCTGCAAACACTTTCTCTGCAGAGTCCCAAAACAGGCGTTTTCAGCCCATTACCGGCATATGGAAGAAACAGCAGTAAGCACAGGGAAATATCTTCTTCTAAATCCAAAACGCAGCTATCTAACAGAACGGTTGTCAATGTGTGCACTCAACTTCCAGAGTTAAACCCGTGTGTGGATTCAGCAGTCTGCAAACCCTTTCTGTGCAGAGTCCCAAAACAGGCGTTTTCAGCCCATTACCGGCATATGGAAGAAACAGCAGTAAGCACAGGGAAATATCTGCTTCTAAATCCAAAACGCAGCTATCTAACAGAACGGTTGTCAATGTGTGCACTCAACTTCCAGAGTTAAACCCGTGTGTGGATTCAGCAGTCTGCAAAAACTTTCTCTGCAGAGTCCCAAAACAGGCGTTTTCAGCCCATTACCGGCATATGGAAGAAACAGCAGTAAGCAGAGGGAAATATCTGCTTCTAAATCCAAAACGCAGCTATCTAACAGAACGGTTGTCAATGTGTGCACTCAACTTCCAGAGTTAAACCCGTGTGTGGATTCAGCAGTCTGCAAACACTTTCTCTGCAGAGTCCCAAAACAGGCGTTTTCAGCCCATTACCCCCATATGGAAGAAACAGCAGTAAGCACAGGGAAATATCTGCTTCTAAATCCAAAACGCAGCTATCTAACAGAACGGTTGTCAATGTGTGCACTCAACTTCCAGAGTTAAACCCGTGTGTGGATTCAGCAGTCTGCAAACCCTTTCTGTGCAGAGTCCCAAAACAGGCGTTTTCAGCCCATTACCGGCATATGGAAGAAACAGCAGTAAGCACAGGGAAATATCTGCTTCTAAATCCAAAACGCAGCTATCTAACAGAACGGTTGTCAATGTGTGCACTCAACTTCCAGAGTTAAACCCGTGTGTGGATTCAGCAGTCTGCAAACCCTTTCTGTGCAGAGTCCCAAAACAAGCGTTTTCAGCCCATTACCGGCATATGGAAGAAACAGCAGTAAGCACAGGGAAATATCTGCTTCTAAATCCAAAACGCAGCTATCTAACAGAACGGTTGTCAATGTGTGCTCTCAACTTCCATAGTTAAACCCGTGTGTGGATTCAGCAGTCTGCAAACACTTTCTCTGCAGAGTCCCAAAACAGGCGTTTTCAGCCCATTACCGGCATATGGAAGAAACAACAGTAAGCACAGGGAAATATCTGCTTCTAAATCCAAAACGCAGCTATCTAACAGAACGGTTGTCAATGTGTTCACTCAACTTCCAGAGTTAAACCGGTGTGTGGATTCAGCAGTCTGCAAACCCTTTCTGTGCAGAGTCCCAAAACAGGCGTTTTCAGCAAATTACCGGCATATGGAAGAAACAGCAGTTAGCACAGGGAAATATCTGCTTCTAAATCCAAAACGCAGCTATCTAACAGAACGGTTGTCAATGTGTGCACTCAACTTCCAGAGTTAAACCCGTGTGTGGATTCAGCAGTCTGCAAACCCTTTCTGTGCAGAGTCCCAAAACAGGCGTTTTCAGCCCATTACCGGCATATGGAAGAAACAGCAGTAAGCACAGGGAAATATCTGCTTCTAAATCCAAAACGCAGCTATCTAACAGAACGGTTTTCAATGTGTGCACTCAACATCCAGAGTTAAACCCGTGAGTGGATTCAGCAGTCTGGAAACACTTTCTCTGCAGAGTCCCAAAACAGGCGTTTTCAGCCCATTACCGGCATATGGAAGAAACAGCAGTAAGCACAGGGAAATATCTGCTTCTAAATCCAAAACGCAGCTATCTAACAGAACGGTTGTCAATGTGTTCACTCAATTTCCAGAGTCAAACCGGTGTGTGGATTCAGCAGTCTGCAAACCCTTTCTGTGCAGAGTCCCAAAACAGGCGTTTTCAGCCCATTACCGGCATATGGAAGAAACAGCAGTAAGCACAGGGAAATATCTGCTTCTAAATCCAAAACGCAGCTATCTAACAGAACGGTTGTCAATGTGTGCACTCAACTTCCAGAGTTAAACCCGTGTGTGGATTCAGCAGTCTGCAAACACTTTCTCTGCAGAGTCCCAAAACAGGCGTTTTCAACCCATTACCGGCATATGGAAGAAACAGCAGTAAGCACAGGGAAATATCTGCTTCTAAATCCAAAACGCAGCTATCTAACAGAACGGTTGTCAATGTGTGCACTCAACTTCCAGAGTTAAACCCGTGTGTGGATTCAGCAGTTCGCAAACCCTTTCTGTGCAGAGTACCAAAACAGGCGTTTTCAGCCTATTACCGGCATATGGAAGAAACAGCAGTAAGCACAGGGAAATATCTGCTTCTAAATCCAAAACGCAGCTATCTAACAGAACGGTTGTCAATGTGTGCACTCAACTTCCAGAGTTAAACCCGTGTGTGGATTCAGCAGTCTGCAAACACTTTCTCTGCAGAGTCCCAAAACAGGCGTTTTCAGCCCATTACTGGCATATGGAAGAAACAGCAGTAAGCACAGGGAAATATCTGCTTCTAAATCCAAAACGCAGCTATCTAACAGAACGGTTGTCAATGTGTGCACTCAACTTCCAGAGTTAAACCCGTGTGTGGATTCAGCAGTCTGCAAACCCTTTCTCTGCAGAGTCCCAAAACAGGCGTTTTCAGCCCATTACCGGCATATGGAAGAAACAGCAGTAAGCACAGGGAAATATCTGCTTCTAAATCCAAAACGCAGCTATCTAACAGAACGGTTGTCAATGTGTGCACTCAACTTCCAGAGTTAAACCCGTGTGTGGATTCAGCAGTCTGCAAACACTTTCTCTGCAGAGTCCCAAAACAGGCCTTTTCAGTCCTTTACCGGCATATGGAAGAAACAGCAGTAAGCACAGGGAAATATCTGCTTCTAAATCCAAAACGCAGCTATCTAACAGAACGGTTGTCAATGTGTGCACTCAACTTCCAGAGTTAAACCCGTGTGTGGATTCAGCAGTCTGCAAACACTTTCTCTGCAGAGTCCCAAAACAGGCGTTTTCAGCCCATTACCGGCATATGGAAGAAACAGCAGTAAGCACAGGGAAATATCTGCTTCTAAATGCAAAACGCAGCTATCTAACAGAACGGTTGTCAATGTGTGCACTCAACTTCCAGAGTTAAACCCGTGTGTGGATTCAGCAGTCTGCAAACACTTTCTGTGCAGAGTCCCAAAACAGGCGTTTTCAGCCCATTACCGGCATATGGAAGAAACAGCAGTAAGCACAGGGAAATATCTGCTTCTAAATCCAAAACGCAGCTATCTAACAGAACGGTTGTCAATGTGTGCACTCAACTTCCAGAGTTAAACCCGTGTGTGGATTCAGCAGTCTGCAAACCCTTTCTGTGCAGAGTCCCAAAACAAGCGTTTTCAGCCCATTACCGGCATATGGAAGAAACAGCAGTAAGCACAGGGAAATATCTGCTTCTAAATCCAAAACGCAGCTATCTAACAGAACGGTTGTCAATGTGTGCTCTCAACTTCCATAGTTAAACCCGTGTGTGGATTCAGCAGTCTGCAAACACTTTCTCTGCAGAGTCCCAAAACAGGCGTTTTCAGCCCATTACCGGCATATGGAAGAAACAGCAGTAAGCACAGGGAAATATCTGCTTCTAAATCCAAAACGCAGCTATGTAACAGAACGGTTGTCAATGTGTTCACTCAACTTCCAGAGTTAAACCGGTGTGTGGATTCAGCAGTCTGCAAACCCTTTCTGTGCAGAGTCCCAAAACAGGCGTTTTCAGCAAATTACCGGCATATGGAAGAAACAGCAGTTAGCACAGGGAAATATCTGCTTCTAAATCCAAAACGCAGCTATCTAACAGAACGGTTGTCAATGTGTGCACTCAACTTCCAGAGTTAAACCCGTGTGTGGATTCAGCAGTCTGCAAACCCTTTCTGTGCAGAGTCCCAAAACAGGCGTTTTCAGCCCATTACCGGCATATGGAAGAAACAGCAGTAAGCACAGGGAAATATCTGCTTCTAAATCCAAAACGCAGCTATCTAACAGAACGGTTGTCAATGTGTTCACTCAATTTCCAGAGTCAAACCGGTGTGTGGATTCAGCAGTCTGCAAACCCTTTCTGTGCAGAGTCCCAAAACAGGCGTTTTCAGCAAATTACCGGCATATGGAAGAAACAGCAGTTAGCACAGGGAAATATCTGCTTCTAAATCCAAAACGCAGCTATCTAACAGAACGGTTGTCAATGTGTTCACTCAACTTCCAGAGTTAAACCCGTGTGTGGATTCAGCAGTTCGCAAACACTTTCTCTGCAGACTACCAAAACAGGCGTTTTCAGCCCATTACCGGCATATGGAAGAAACAGCAGTAAGCACAGGGAAATATCTGCTTCTAAATCCAAAACGCAGCTATCTAACAGAACGGTTGTCAATGTGTGCACTCAACTTCCAGAGTTAAACCCGTGTGTGGATTCAGCAGTCTGCAAACACTTTCTCTGCAGAGTCCCAAAACAGGCGTTTTCAGCCCATTACTGGCATATGGAAGAAACAGCAGTAAGCACAGGGAAATATCTGCTTCTAAATCCAAAACGCAGCTATCTAACAGAACGGTTGTCAATGTTTGCACTCAACTTCCAGAGTTAAACCAGTGTGTGGATTCAGCAGTCTGCAAACCCTTTCTCTGCAGAGTCCCAAAACAGGCGTTTTCAGCCCATTACCGGCATATGGAAGAAACAGCAGTAAGCACAGGGAAATATCTGCTTCTAAATCCAAAACGCAGCTATCTAACAGAACGGTTGTCAATGTGTGCACTCAACTTCCAGAGTTAAACCCGTGTGTGGATTCAGCAGTCTGCAAACACTTTCTCTGCAGAGTCCCAAAACAGGCGTTTTCAGTCCTTTACCGGCATATGGAAGAAACAGCAGTAAGCACAGGGAAATATCTGCTTCTAAATCCAAAACGCAGCTATCTAACAGAACGGTTGTCAATGTGTGCACTCAACTTCCAGAGTTAAACCCGTGTGTGGATTCAGCAGTCTGCAAACACTTTATCTGCAGAGTCCGAAAACAGGCGTTTTCAGCCCATTACCGGCATATGGAAGAAACAGCAGTAAGCACAGGGAAATATCTGCTTCTAAATGCAAAACGCAGCTATCTAACAGAACGGTTGTCAATGTGTGCACTCAACTTCCAGAGTTAAACCCGTGTGTGGATTCAGCAGTCTGCAAACCCTTTCTGTGCAGAGTCCCAAAAGAGGCGTTTTCAGCCCATTACCGGCATATGGAAGAAACAGCAGTAAGCACAGGGAAATATCTGCTTCTAAATCCAAAACGCAGCTATCTAACAGAACGGTTGTCAATGTGTGCACTCAACTTCCAGAGTTAAACCCGTGTGTGGATTCAGCAGTCTGCAAACCCTTTCTGTGCAGAGTCCCAAAACAAGCGTTTTCAGCCCATTACCGGCATATGGAAGAAACAGCAGTGAGCACAGGGAAATATCTGCTTCTAAATCCAAAACGCAGCTATCTAACAGAACGGTTGTCAATGTGTGCACTCAACTTCCAGAGTTAAACCTGTGTGTGGATTCAGCAGTCTGCAAACACTTTCTCTGCAGAGTCCCAAAACAGGCGTTTTCAGCCCATTACCGGCTTATGGAAGAAACAGCAGTAAGCACAGGGAAATATCTGCTTCTAAATCCAAAACGCAGCTATCTAACAGAACGGTTGTCAATGTGTGCACTCAACTTCCAGAGTTAAACCCGTGTGTGGATTCAGCAGTCTGCAAACCCTTTCTCTGCAGAGTCCCAAAACAGGCGTTTTCAGCCCATTACCGGCATATGGAAGAAACAGCAGTAAGCACAGGGAAATATCTGCTTCTAAATCCAAAACGCAGCTATCTAACAGAACGGTTGTCAATGTGTGCACTCAACTTCCAGAGTTAAACCCGTGTGTGGATTCAGCAGTCTGCAAACCCTTTCTGTGCAGAGTCCCAAAACAGGCGTTTTCAGCCCATTACCGGCATATGGAAGAAACGGCAGTAAGCACAGGGAAATATCTGCTTCTAAATCCAAAACGCAGCTATCTAACAGAACGGTTGTCAATGTGTGCACTCAACTTCCAGAGTTAAACCCGTGTGTGGATTCAGCAGTCTGTAAACACTTTCTCTGAAGAGTCCCAAAACAAGCGTTTTCAGCCCATTACCGGCATATGGAAGAAACAGCAGTAAGCACAGGGAAATATCTGCTTCTAAATCCAAAACGCAGCTATCTAACAGAACGGTTGTCAATGTGTGCACTCAACTTCCAGAGTTAAACCCGTGTGTGGATTCAGCAGTCTGCAAACACTTTCTCTGCAGAGTCCCAAAACAGGCGTTTTCAACCCATTACCGGCATATGGAAGAAACAGCAGTAAGCACAGGGAAATATCTGCTTCTAAATCCAAAACGCAGCTATCTAACAGAACGGTTGTCAATGTGTGCACTCAACTTCCAGAGTTAAACCCGTGTGTGAATTCAGCAGTCCGCAAACACTTTCTCTGCAGAGTCCCAAAACAGGCGTTTTCAGCCCATTACCGGCATATGGAAGAAACAGCAGTAAGCACAGGGAAATATCTGCTTCTAAATCCAAAACGCAGCTATCTAACAGAACGGTTGTCAATGTGTGCACTCAACTTCCAGAGTTAAACCCGTGTGTGGATTCAGCAGTCTGCAAACACTTTCTCTGCAGAGTCCCAAAACAGGCGTTTTCAGCCCATTACCGGCATATGGAAGAAACAGCAGTAAGCACAGGGAAATATCTGCTTCTAAATCCAAAACGCAGCTATCTAACAGAACGGTTGTCAATGTGTGCACTCAACTTCCAGAGTTAAACCAGTGTGTGGATTCAGCAGTCTGCAAACACTTTCTCTGCAGAGTCCCAAAACAGGCGTTTTCAGCCCATTACCGGCATATGGAAGAAACAGCAGTAAGCACAGGGAAATATCTGCTTCTAAATCCAAAACGCAGCTATCTAACAGAACGGTTGTCAATGTGTGCACTCAACTTCCAGAGTTAAACCCGTGTGTGGATTCAGCAGTCTGCAAACCCTTTCTGTGCAGAGTCCCAAAACAGGCGTTTTCAGCCCATTACCGGCATATGGAAGAAACAGCAGTAAGCACAGGGAAATATCTGCTTCTAAATCCAAAACGCAGTTGTCTAACAGAACGGTTGTCAATGTGTGCACTCAACTTCCAGAGTTAAACCCGTGTGTGGATTCAGCAGTCTGCAAACCCTTTCTGTGCAGAGTCCCAAAACAGGCGTTTTCAGCCCATTACCGGCATATGGAAGAAACAGCAGTAAGCACAGGGAAATATCTGCTTCTAAATCCAAAACGCAGCTATCTAACAGAACGGTTGTCAATGTGTGCACTCAACTTCCAGAGTTAAACCCGTGTGTGGATTCAGCAGTCTGCAAACCCTTTCTGTGCAGAGTCCCAAAACAGGCGTTTTCAGCCCATTACCGGCATATGGAAGAAACAGCAGTAAGCACAGGGAAATATCTGCTTCTAAATCCAAAACGCAGCTATCTAACAGAACGGTTGTCAATGTGTGCACTCAACTTCCAGAGTTAAACCCGTGTGTGGATTCAGCAGTCTGCAAACCCTTTCTGTGCAGAGTCCCAAAACAGGCGTTTTCAGCCCATTACCGGTATATGGAAGAAACAGCAGTAAGCACAGGGAAATATCTGCTTCTAAATCCAAAACGCAGCTATCTAACAGAACGGTTGTCAATGTGTGCACTCAACTTCCAGAGTTAAACCCGTGTGTGGATTCAGCAGTCTGCAAACACTTTCTCTGCAGAGTCCCAAAACAGGTGCTTTCAGCCCTTTACCGGCATATGGAACAAACAGCAGTAAGCACAGGGAAATATCTGCTTCTAAATCCAAAACGCAGCTATCTAACAGAACGGTTGTCAATGTGTGCACTCAACTTCCAGAGTTAAACCCGTGTGTGGATTCAGCAGTCTGCAAACACTTTCTCTGCAGAGTCCTAAAACAGGCGTTTTCAGCCCATTACCGGCATGTGGAAGAAACAGCAGTAAGCACAGGGAAATATCTGCTTCTAAATGCAAAACGCAGCTATCTAACAGAACGGTTGTCAATGTGTGCACTCAACTTCCAGAGTTAAATCCGTGTGTGGATTCAGCAGTCTGCAAACCCTTTCTGTGCAGAGTCCCAAAACAGGCGTTTTCAGCCCATTACCGGCATATGGAAGAAACAGCAGTAAGCACAGGGAAATATCTGCTTCTAAATCCAAAACGCAGCTATCTAACAGAACGGTTGTCAATGTGTGCACTCAACTTCCAGAGTTAAACCCTTGTGTGGATTCAGCAGTCTGCAAACACTTTCTCTGCAGAGTCCCAAAACAAGCGTTTTCAGCCCATTACCGGCATATGGAAGAAACAGCAGTAAGCACAGGGAAATATCTGCTTCTAAATCCAAAACGCAGCTATCTAACAGAACGGTTGTCAATGTGTGCACTCAACTTCCAGAGTTAAACCCGTGTGTGGATTCAGCAGTCTGCAAACACGTTCTGTGCAGAGTCCCAAAACAGGCGTTTTCAGCCCATTACCGGCATATGGAAGAAACAGCAGTAAGCACAGGGAAATATCTGCTTCTAAATCCAAAACGCAGCTATCTAACAGAACGGTTGTCAATGTGTGCACTCAACTTCCAGAGTTAAACCCGTGTGTGGATTCAGCAGTCTGCAAACACTTTCTGTGCAGAGTCTCAAAACAGGACTTTCCGGCCCAGTACCGGCATATCTAAGAAAGAGCATTAAGACTGCGTCTAAAACTCAGAAGAAACGTTTCTTTCAAACTGCTCGGCCATGTGTTCTTTGACCTAAGGGAGTTGAATCTATGGTTAGATTCAGCGAGATAGAAACACGTTTATTCTAGGAGCTGTCTTTGGATATTCCAGAATGAATGGGAGTATATGCTGTAAAGAGAAATATCTGTTTCTAAAACCAAAATGGATCTATCTAGCAGAGTGGTTGTGAATGTGTGCCTTCGGCTTAAAGAGGTAAACTGCTCTTCTCATGCAGCACTTTAGAAACCCTTTATATGCAAATTCTCATACAGACCTTTCCAGCAAAACACCAGCCTATAGGAAATAGCAGTAAGACTGCATCTTTAACATGGAAGAAACTGTTTTCAAACTGCTCTGCTGTGTGTTCATTCATATAAGAGACTTGAATATATGTTCAGATTCAGCTAGTTAGCAACACGTTTCTTCCAGGAGCTGTGTTTGCCTATTCCAGAGTATACTGGAGTATAAGATGTAAAGACAAATGTCTCGTTCCAAAAGAAAAACGGATGATCTAATGGAATGGTTGTCAATGTGTGCATTCAACTTACTGAGCTAAACTGCTGTTTGTATGCAGCAGTTTAGAAAACATTTCTGTGTAGATTCTCAAACAGACATTTCCAGCAAAATACCGGCCTATAAGAAATAGCAGTAAGACTGCGTCTAAAACTCAGAGGGAACGTTTCTTTCAAACTGCTCTGCAGTGTGTTCGTTCACCAAAGGTCGTTGAATCTATGTTTGGATTCAGCGAGTTTGAAACACGTTTATTCTAGGAGCTGCATTTCGATATTCCAGAGTGTATGGGAGTAAATGCTGTAAAGAGAAATATCTGTTTCTAAAACCAAAACGGAGCTATCTAACAGAATGGTTGTGAATGTGTGCATTCAACTTAAAGGGTTAATCTGCTCTTCTTAGGCAGCAGTTTAGAAACCCTTTATATGCAAATTCTAAAATCAACATTTGCAGCAAAACACCAGCCTAAAAGAAGTAGCAGTAAGACTGCATCTATAACATAGAAGAAACGTTTTCTTCAAAATGCTCTGCTCTGTGTTCATTCACCTAAGAGTCTTGAGTATATGTTCAGATTCAGCGAGTAAGAAACACGTTTCTTCCAGGAGCTGCATTTGCATATTCCAGAGTGTACTGGAGTATAAGGTTTAAAGTGAAATATCTGGTTCTAAAACAAACACGGAGCCATCTAACAGAATGGTTGTCACTGTGTGCATTCAGCTTATTGAGATAAACTGTTGTTTCTATGCAGCAGTTTAGAAAAGATTTTTGTGCAGATTCTAAAACAGACATTCCCAGCAAAATACCGGCCTCTAAGAAATAGCAATAAGACTGCGTCTAAAACTCAAATAAAACGTTTCTTTCAAACTGCTGTGCTGTGTGTTCGTTCACCTAAGGGAGTTGAATCTATGTTTAGATTCAGCGACTTAGAAACACGTCTATTCTGGGAGCTGCGTTTGGCTATTCCAGAATGAATGGGAGTATATGCTGTAACTAGAAACACAGGCTTCTAAAACCAAAACGGAGCTAGCTAACAGAATGATTGTGAATGAGGGCATTCAACTTAACGAATTAAACTGCTCCACTTAAGCAGCAGTTTACAAACCATTTATATGGAAATTCTAAAACCAACATTTCCAGGAAAACACCAGCCTAAAAGTAATAGCAGTAACAGTGCATCTATAACATGGAAGAAATGTTTTTTTCAAACTCCTCTGCTGTGTGTTCATTCACCTAAGAGACTTCAATATATGCTCAGAATCAGCGAGTTACAAACACGTTTCTTCCAGGAGCTGCGTATGCATATATCAGAGTGTACTGGGGTACAAGATGTAAAGAGAAATATTTGATTATACTTTGAAACCCGTTTCTTTTAGGAGCTGCGTTTGGATATTCCAGAGTGAATGAGAGTATATGCTGTAAAGAGAAATAAATGCTTCTAAAACCAAAAGGCAGCTATCTAACTGAATGGTTGTCAATGCGTGCACTCAACTTCCAGAGATAAAACCGCGTATGGATTCAGCAGTCTGCAAACACTTTCTGTGCAGAGTCCCAAAACAGGCGTTTTCAGCCCAATACCGGCATATGGAAGAAACAGCAGTAAGCACAGGGAAATATCTGCTTCTAAATCCAAAACGCAGCTATCTAACAGAACGGTTGACAGTGTGTGCACTCAACTTCCAGAGTTAAACCCGTGTGTGGATTCAGCAGTCTGCAAACACTTTCTCTGCAGAGTCCAAAAACAGGCGTTTTCAGCCCATTACCGGCCTAAGGAAGAAACAGCAGTAAGCACAGGGAAATATCTGCTTCTAAATCCAAAACGCAGCTATCTAACAGAACGGTTGTCAATGTGTGCACTCAACTTCCAGAGTTAAACCCGTGTGTGGATTCAGCAGTCTGCAAACACTTTCTCTGCAGAGTCCCAAAACAGGCGTTTTCAGCCCATTACCGGCATATGGAAGAAACAGCAGTAAGCACAGGGAAATATCTGCTTCTAAATCCAAAACGCAGCTATCTAACAGAACGGTTGTCAATGTGTGCACTCAACTTCCAGAGTTAAACCCGTGTGTGGATTCAGCAGTCTGCAAACACTTTCTCTGCAGAGTCCCAAAACAGGCGCTTTCAGCCCATTACCGGCATATGGAAGAAACAGCAGTAAGCACAGGGAAATATCTGCTTCTAAATCTAAAACGCAGCTATCTAACAGAACGGTTGTCAATGTGTGCACTCAACTTCCAGAGTTAAACCCGTGTGTGGATTCAGCAGTCTGCAAACCCTTTCTGTGCAGAGTCCCAAAACAGGCGTTTTCAGCCCATTACCGGCATATGGAAGAAACAGCAGTAAGCACAGGGAAATATCTGCTTCTAAATCCAAAACGCAGCTATCTAACAGAACGGTTGTCAATGTGTGCACTCAACTTCCAGAGTTAAACCCGTGTGTGGATTCAGCAGTCTGCAAACACTTTTTCTGCAGAGTCCCAAAACAGGCGTTTTCAGCCCATTACCGGCATATGGAAGAAACAGCAGTAAGCACAGGGAATTTCTGCTTCTAAATCCAAAACGCAGCTATCTAACAGAACGGTTGTCAATGTGTGCACTCAACTTCCAGAGTTAAACCCGTGTGTGGATTCAACAGTCTGCAAACACTTTCTCTGCAGAGTCCCAAAACAGGCGTTTTCAGCCCATTACCGGCATATGGAAGAAACAGCAGTAAGCACAGGGAAATATCTGCTTCTAAATCCAAAACGCAGCTATCTAACAGAACGGTTGTCAATGTGTGCACTCAACTTCCAGAGTTAAACCCGTGTGTGGATTCAGCAGTCTGCAAACACTTTCTCTGCAGAGTCCCAAAACAGGCGTTTTCAGCCCATTACCGGCATATGGAAGAAACAGCAGTAAGCACAGGGAAATATCTGCTTCTAAATCCAAAACGCAGCTATCTAACAGAACGGTTGTCAATGTGTGCACTCAACTTCCAGAGTTAAACCCGTGTGTGGATTCAGGAGTCTGCAAACCCTTTCTGTGCAGAGTCCCAAAACAGGCGTTTTCAGCCCATTACCGGCATATGGAAGAAACAGCAGTAAGCACAGGGAAATATCTGCTTCTAAATCCAAAACGCAGCTATCTAACAGAACGGTTGTCAATGTGTGCACTCAACTTCCAGAGTTAAACCCGTGTGTGGATTCAGCAGTCTGCAAACCCTTTCTGTGCAGAGTCCCAAAACAGGGGTTTTCAGCCCATTACCGGCATATGGAAGAAACAGCAGTAAGCACAGGGAAATATCTGCTTCTAAATCCAAAACGCAGCTATCTAACAGAACGGTTGTCAATGTGTGCACTCAACTTCCAGAGTTAAACCCGTGTGTGGATTCAGCAGTCTGCAAACACTTTCTCTGCAGAGTCCCAAAACAGGCGCTTTCAGCCCTTTACCGGCATATGGAACAAACAGCAGTAAGCACAGGGAAATATCTGCTTCTAAATCCAAAACGCAGCTATCTAACAGAACGGTTTTCAATGTGTGCACTCAACTTCCAGAGTTAAATCCGTGTGTGGATTCAGCAGTCTGCAAACCCTTTCTGTGCATAGTCCCAAAACAGGCGTTTTCAGCCCATTACAGGCATATGGAAGAAACAGCAGTAAGCACAGGGAAATATCTGCTTCTAAATCCAAAACGCAGCTATCTAACAGAACGGTTGTCAATGTTTGCACTCAACTTCCAGAGTTAAACCCGTGTGTGGATTCAGCAGTCTGCAAACACTTTCTCTGCAGAGTCCCAAAACAGGCGTTTTCAGTCCATTACCGGCATATGGAAGAAACAGCAGAAAGCACAGGGAAATATCTGCTTCTAAATCCAAAACGCAGCTATCTAACAGAACGGTTGTCAATGTGTGCACTCAACTTCCAGAGTTAAACCCGTGTGTGGATTCAGCAGTCTGCAAACACTTTCTGTGCAGAGTCCCAAAACAGGCGTTTTCAGCCCATTACCGGCATAAGGAAGAAACAGCAGTAAGCACAGGGAAATATCTGCTTCTAAATCCAAAACGCAGCTATCTAACAGAACGGTTGTCAATGTGTGCACTCAACTTCCAGAGTTAAACCCGTGTGTGGATTCAGCAGTCTGCAAACCCTTTCTGTGCTGAGTCCCAAAACAGGCGTTTTCAGCCCATTACCGGCATATGGAAGAAACAGCAGTAAGCACAGGGAAATATCTGCTTCTAAATCCAAAACGCAGCTATCTAACAGAACGGTTGTCAATGTGTGCACTCAACTTCCAGAGTTAAACCCGTGTGTGGATTCAGCAGTCTGCAAACCCTTTCTGTGCAGAGTCCCAAAACAGGCGTGTTCAGCCCATTACCGGCATATGGAAGAAACAGCAGTAAACACAGGGAAATATCTGCTTCTAAATCCAAAACGCAGCTATCTAACAGAACGGTTGTCAATGTGTGCACTCAACTTCCAGAGTTAAACCCGTGTGTGGATTCAGCAGTCTGCAAACCCTTTCTGTGCAGAGTCCCAAAACAGGCGTTTTCAGCCCATTACCGGCATATGGAAGAAACAGCAGTAAGCCCAGGGAAATATCTACTTCTAAATCCAAAACGCAGCTATCTAACAGAACGGTTGTCAATGTGTGCACTCAACTTCCAGAGTTAAACCCGTGTGTGGATTCAGCAGTCTGCAAACCCTTTCTGTGCAGAGTCCCAAAACAGGCGTTTTCAGCCCATTACCGGCATTTGGAAGAAACAGCAGTAAGCACAGGGAAATATCTGCTTCTAAATCCAAAACGCAGCTATCTAACAGAACGGTTGTCAATGTGTGCACTCAACTTCCAGAGTTAAACCCGTGTGTGGATTCAGCAGTCTGCAAACCCTTTCTGTGCAGAGTCCCAAAACAGGCGTTTTCAGCCCATTACCGGCATATGGAATAAACAGCAGTAAGCACAGGGAAATATCTGCTTCTAAATCCAAAACGCAGCTATCTAACAGAACGGTTGTCAATGTGTGCACTCAACTTCCAGAGTTAAACCCGTGTGTGGATTCAGCAGTCTGCAAACACTTTCTCTGCAGAGTCCCAAAACAGGCGTTTTCAGCCCATTACCGGCATATGGAAGAAACAGCAGTAAGCACAGGGAAATATCTCCTTCTAAATCCAAAACGCAGCTATCTAACAGAACGGTTGTCAATGTGTGCACTCAAGTTCCAGAGTTAAACCCGTGTGTGGATTCAGCAGTCCGCAAACACTTTCTCTGCAGAGTCCCAAAACAGGCGTTTTCAACCCATTACCGGCATATGGAAGAAACAGCAGTAAGCACAGGGAAATATCTGCTTCTAAATCCAAAACGCAGCTATCTAACAGAACGGTTGTCAATGTGTGCACTCAACGTCCAGAGTTAAACCCGTGTGTGGATTCAGCAGTCTGCAAACCCTTTCTGTGCAGAGTCCCAAAACAGGCGTTTTCAGCCCATTACCGGCATATGGAATAAACAGCAGTAAGCACAGGGAAATATCTGCTTCTAAATCCAAAACGCAGCTATCTAACAGAACGGTTGTCAATGTGTGCACTCAACTTCCAGAGTTAAACCCGTGTGTGGATTCAGGAGTCTGCAAACCCTTTCTCTGCAGAGTCCCAAAATAGGCGTTTTCAGCCCATTACCGGCATATGGAAGAAACAGCAGTAAGCACAGGGAAATATCTGCTTCTAAATCCAAAACGCAGCTATCTAACAGAACGGTTGTCAACGTGTGCACTCAACTTCCAGAGTTAAACCCGTGTGTGGATTCAGCAGTCTGCAAACACTTTCTGTGCAGAGTCCCAAAACAGGCGTTTTCAGCCCATTACCGGCATATGGAAGAAACAGCAGTAAGCACAGGGAAATATCTGCTTCTAAATACAAAACGCAGCTATCTAACAGAACGGTTCTCAATGTGTGCACTCAACTTCAAGAGTTGAACCCGTGTGTGGATTCAGCAGTCTGCAAACACTTTCTCTGCAGAGTCCCAAAACAGGCGTTTTCAACCCATTACCGGCATATGGAAGAAACAGCAGTAAGCACAGGGAAATATCTGCTTCTAAATCCAAAACGCAGCTATCTAACAGAACGGTTGTCAATGTGTGCACTCAACTTCCAGAGTTAAACCCGTGTGTGGATTCAGCAGTCCGCAAACACTTTCTCTGCAGAGTCCCAAAACAGGCGTTTTCAGCCCATTACCGGCATATGGAAGAAACAGCAGTAAGCACAGGGAAATATCTGCTTCTAAATCCAAAACGCAGCTATCTAACAGAACGGTTGTCAATGTGTGCACTCAACTTCCAGAGTTAAACCCGTGTGTGGATTCAGCAGTCTGCAAACACTTTCTCTGCAGAGTCCCAAAACAGGCGTTTTCAGCCCATTACCGGCATATGGAAGAAACAGCAGTAAGCACAGGGAAATATCTGCTTCTAAATCCAAAACGCAGCTATCTAACAGAACGGTTGTCAATGTGTGCACTCAACTTCCAGAGTTAAACCCGTGTGTGGATTCAGCAGTCTGCAAACACTTTCTCTGTAGAGTCCCAAAACAGGCGTTTTCAGCCCATTACCGGCATATGGAAGAAACAGCAGTAAGCACAGGGAAATATCTGCTTCTAAATCCAAAACGCAGCTATCTAACAGAACGGTTGTCAATGTGTGCACTCAACTTCCAGAGTTAAACCCGTGTGTGGATTCAGCAGTCTGCAAACCCTTTCTGTGCAGAGTCCCAAAACAGGCGTTTTCAGCCCATTACCGGCATATGGAAGAAACAGCAGTAAGCACAGGGAAATATCTGCTTCTAAATCCAAAACGCAGCTATCTAACAGAACGGTTGTCAATGTGTGCACTCAACTTCCAGAGTTAAACCCGTGTGTGGATTCAGCAGTCTGCAAACCCTTTCTGTGTAGAGTCCCAAAACAGGTGTTTTCAGCCCATTACCGGCATATGGAAGAAACAGCAGTAAGCACAGGGAAATATCTGCTTCTAAATCCAAAACGCAGCTATCTAACAGAACGGTTGTCACTGTGTGCACTCAACTTCCAGAGTTAAACCCGTGTGTGGATTCAGCAGTCTGCAAACACTTTCTCTGCAGAGTCCCAAAACAGGTGCTTTCAGCCCTTTACCGGCATATGGAACAAACAGCAGTAAGCACAGGGAAATATCTGCTTCTAAATCCAAAACGCAGCTATCTAACAGAACGGTTGTCAATGTGTGCACTCAACTTCCAGAGTTAAACCCGTGTGTGGATTCAGCAGTCTGCAAACACTTTCTCTGCAGAGTCCTAAAACAGGCGTTTTCAGCCCATTACCGGCATATGGAAGAAACAGCAGTAAGCACAGGGAAATATCTGCTTCTAAATGCAAAACGCAGCTATCTAACAGAACGGTTGTCAATGTGTGCACTCAACTTCCAGAGTTAAATCCGTGTGTGGATTCAGCAGTCTGCAAACCCTTTCTGTGCAGAGTCCCAAAACAGGCGTTTTCAGCCCATTACCGGCATATGGAAGAAACAGCAGTAAGCACAGGGAAATATCTGCTTCTAAATCCAAAACGCAGCTATCTAACAGAACGGTTGTCAATGTGTGCACTCAACTTCCAGAGTTAAACCCGTGTGTGGATTCAGCAGTCTGCAAACACTTTCTCTGCAGAGTCCCAAAACAAGCGTTTTCAGCCCATTACCGGCATATGGAAGAAACAGCAGTAAGCACAGGGAAATATCTGCTTCTAAATCCAAAACGCAGCTATCTAACAGAACGGTTGTCAATGTGTGCACTCAACTTCCAGAGTTAAATCCGTGTGTGGATTCAGCAGTCTGCAAACACCTTCTGTGCAGAGTCCCAAAACAGGCGTTTTCAGCCCATTACCGGCATATGGAAGAAACAGCAGTAAGCACAGGGAAATATCTGCTTCTAAATCCAAAACGCAGCTATCTAACAGAACGGTTGTCAATGTGTGCACTCAACTTCCAGAGTTAAACCCGTGTGTGGATTCAGCAGTCTGCAAACACTTTCTGTGCAGAGTCTCAAAACAGGACTTTCCGGCCCAGTACCGGCATATCTAAGAAAGAGCATTAAGACTGCGTCTAAAATTCAGAAGAAACGTTTCTTTCAAACTGCTCGGCCATGTGTTCTTTGACCTAAGGGAGTTGAATCTATGGTTAGATTCAGCGAGATAGAAACACGTTTATTCTAGGAGCTGTCTTTGGATATTCCAGAATGAATGGGAGTATATGCTGTAAAGAGAAATATCTGTTTCTAAAACCAAAATGGATCTATCTAGCAGAGTGGTTGTGAATGTGTGCCTTCGGCTTAAAGAGGTAAACTGCTCTTCTCATGCAGCACTTTAGAAACCCTTTATATGCAAATTCTCATACAGACCTTTCCAGCAAAACACCAGCCTATAGGAAATAGCAGTAAGACTGCATCTTTAACATGGAAGAAACTGTTTTCAAACTGCTCTGCTGTGTGTTCATTCATATAAGAGACTTGAATATATGTTCAGATTCAGCTAGTTAGCAACACGTTTCTTCCAGGAGCTGTGTTTGCCTATTCCAGAGTATACTGGAGTATAAGATGTAAAGACAAATGTCTCGTTCCAAAAGAAAAACGGATGATCTAATGGAATGGTTGTCAATGTGTGCATTCAACTTACTGAGCTAAACTGCTGTTTGTATGCAGCAGTTTAGAAAACATTTCTGTGTAGATTCTCAAACAGACATTTCCAGCAAAATACCGGCCTATAAGAAATAGCAGTAAGACTGCGTCTAAAACTCAGAGGGAACGTTTCTTTCAAACTGCTCTGCAGTGTGTTCGTTCACCAAAGGTCGTTGAATCTATGTTTGGATTCAGCGAGTTTGAAACACGTTTATTCTAGGAGCTGCATTTCGATATTCCAGAGTGTATGGGAGTAAATGCTGTAAAGAGAAATATCTGTTTCTAAAACCAAAACGGAGCTATCTAACAGAATGGTTGTGAATGTGTGCATTCAACTTAAAGGGTTAATCTGCTCTTCTTAGGCAGCAGTTTAGAAACCCTTTATATGCAAATTCTAAAATCAACATTTGCAGCAAAACACCAGCCTAAAAGAAGTAGCAGTAAGACTGCATCTATAACATAGAAGAAACGTTTTCTTCAAAATGCTCTGCTCTGTGTTCATTCACCTAAGAGTCTTGAGTATATGTTCAGATTCAGCGAGTAAGAAACACGTTTCTTCCAGGAGCTGCATTTGCATATTCCAGAGTGTACTGGAGTATAAGGTTTAAAGTGAAATATCTGGTTCTAAAACAAACACGGAGCCATCTAACAGAATGGTTGTCACTGTGTGCATTCAGCTTATTGAGATAAACTGTTGTTTCTATGCAGCAGTTTAGAAAAGATTTTTGTGCAGATTCTAAAACAGACATTCCCAGCAAAATACCGGCCTCTAAGAAATAGCAATAAGACTGCGTCTAAAACTCAAATAAAACGTTTCTTTCAAACTGCTGTGCTGTGTGTTCGTTCACCTAAGGGAGTTGAATCTATGTTTAGATTCAGCGACTTAGAAACACGTCTATTCTGGGAGCTGCGTTTGACTATTCCAGAATGAATGGGAGTATATGCTGTAACTAGAAACACAGGCTTCTAAAACCAAAACGGAGCTAGCTAACAGAATGATTGTGAATGAGGGCATTCAACTTAACGAATTAAACTGCTCCACTTAAGCAGCAGTTTACAAACCATTTATATGGAAATTCTAAAACCAACATTTCCAGGAAAACACCAGCCTAAAAGTAATAGCAGTAACAGTGCATCTATAACATGGAAGAAATGTTTTTTTCAAACTCCTCTGCTGTGTGTTCATTCACCTAAGAGACTTCAATATATGCTCAGAATCAGCGAGTTACAAACACGTTTCTTCCAGGAGCTGCGTATGCATATATCAGAGTGTACTGGGGTACAAGATGTAAAGAAAAATATCTGATTATACTTCGAAACCCGTTTCTTTTGGGAGCTGCGTTTGGATATTCCAAAGTGAATGAGAGTATATGCTGTAAAGAGAAATAAATGCTTCTAAAACCAAAAGGCAGCTATCTAACTGAATGGTTGTCAATGCGTGCACTCAACTTCCAGAGATAAAACCGTGTATGGATTCAGCAGTCTGCAAACACTTTCTGTGCAGAGTCCCAAAACAGGCGTTTTCAGCCCAATACCGGCATATGGAAGAAACAGCAGTAAGCACAGGGAAATATCTGCTTCTAAATCCAAAACGCAGCTATCTAACAGAACGGTTGACAGTGTGTGCACGCAACTTCCAGAGTTAAACCCGTGTGTGGATTCAGCAGTCTGCAAACACTTTCTCTGCAGAGTCCAAAAACAGGCGTTTTCAGCCCATTACCGGCCTAAGGAAGAAACAGCAGTAAGCACAGGGAAATATCTGCTTCTAAATCCAAAACGCAGCTATCTAACAGAACGGTTGTCAATGTGTGCACTCAACTTCCAGAGTTAAACCCGTGTGCGGATTCAGCAGTCTGCAAACACTTTCTCTGCAGAGTCCCAAAACAGGCGTTTTCAGCCCATTACCGGCATATGGAAGAAACAGCAGTAAGCACAGGGAAATATCTGCTTCTAAATCCAAAACGCAGCTATCTAACAGAACGGTTGTCAATGTGTGCACTCAACTTCCAGAATTAAACCCGTGTGTGGATTCAGCAGTCTGCAAACACTTTCTCTGCAGAGTCCCAAAACAGGCGTTTTCAGTCCATTACCGGCATATGGAAGAAACAGCAGTAAGCACAGGGAAATATCTGCTTCTAAATCCAAAACGAAGCTATCTAACAGAACGGTTGTCAATGTGTGCACTCAACTTCCAGAGTTAAACCCGTGTGTGGATTCAGCAGTCTGCAAACACTTTCTCTGCAGAGTCCCAAAACAGGCGCTTTCAGCCCATTACCGGCATATGGAAGAAACAGCAGTAAGCACAGGGAAATATCTGCTTCTAAATCCAAAACGCAGCTATCTAACAGAACGGTTGTCAATGTGTGCACTCAACTTCCAGAGTTAAACCCGTGTGTGGATTCAGCAGTCTGCAAACCCTTTCTGTGCAGAGTCCCAAAACAGGCGTTTTCAGCCCATTACCGGCATATGGAAGAAACAGCAGTAAGCACAGGGAAATATCTGCTTCTAAATCCAAAACGCAGCTATCTAACAGAACGGTTGTCAATGTGTGCACTCAACTTCCAGAGTTAAACCCGTGTGTGGATTCAGCAGTCTGCAAACACTTTTTCTGCAGAGTCCCAAAACAGGCGTTTTCAGCCCATTACCGGCATATGGAAGAAACAGCAGTAAGCACAGGGAATTTCTGCTTCTAAATCCAAAACGCAGCTATCTAACAGAACGGTTGTCAATGTGTGCACTCAACTTCCAGAGTTAAACCCGTGTGTGGATTCAACAGTCTGCAAACACTTTCTCTGCAAAGTCCCAAAACAGGCGTTTTCAGCCCATTACCGGCATATGGAAGAAACAGCAGTAAGCACAGGGAAATATCTGCTTCTAAATCCAAAACGCAGCTATCTAACAGAACGGTTGTCAATGTGTGCACTCAACTTCCAGAGTTAAACCCGTGTGTGGATTCAGCAGTCTGCAAACACTTTCTCTGCAGAGTCCCAAAACAGGCGTTTTCAGCCCATTACCGGGATATGGAAGAAACAGCAGTAAGCACAGGGAAATATCTGCTTCTAAATCCAAAACGCAGCTATCTAACAGAACGGTTGTCAATGTGTGCACTCAACTTCCAGAGTTAAACCCGTGTGTGGATTCAGCAGTCTGCAAACCCTTTCTGTGCAGAGTCCCAAAACATGCGTTTTCAGCCCATTACCGGCATATGGAAGAAACAGCAGCAAGCACAGGGAAATATCTGCTTCTAAATCCAAAACGCAGCTATCTAACAGAACGGTTGTCAATGTGTGCACTCAACTTCCAGAGTTACACCCGTGTGTGGATTCAGCAGTCTGCAAACCCTTTCTGTGCAGAGTCCCAAAACAGGGGTTTTCAGCCCATTACCGGCATATGGAAGAAACAGCAGTAAGCACAGGGAAATATCTGCTTCTAAATCCAAAACGCAGCTATCTAACAGAACGGTTGTCAATGTGTGCACTCAACTTCCAGAGTTAAACCCGTGTGTGGATTCAGCAGTCTGCAAACACTTTCTCTGCAGAGTCCCAAAACAGGCGCTTTCAGCCCTTTACCGGCATATGGAACAAACAGCAGTAAGCACAGGGAAATATCTGCTTCTAAATCCAAAACGCAGCTATCTAACAGAACGGTTGTCAATGTGTGCACTCAACTTCCAGAGTTAAACCCGTGTGTGGATTCAGCAGTCTGCAAACACGTTCTGTGCAGAGTCCCAAAACAGGCGTTTTCAGCCCATTACCGGCATATGGAAGAAACAGCAGTAAGCACAGGGAAATATCTGCTTCTAAATCCAAAACGCAGCTATCTAACAGAACGGTTGTCAATGTGTGCACTCAACTTCCAGAGTTAAACCCGTGTGTGGATTCAGCAGTCTGCAAACACTTTCTGTGCAGAGTCTCAAAACAGGACTTTCCGGCCCAGTACCGGCATATCTAAGAAAGAGCATTAAGACTGCGTCTAAAACTCAGAAGAAACGTTTCTTTCAAACTGCTCGGCCATGTGTTCTTTGACCTAAGGGAGTTGAATCTATGGTTAGATTCAGCGAGATAGAAACACGTTTATTCTAGGAGCTGTCTTTGGATATTCCAGAATGAATGGGAGTATATGCTGTAAAGAGAAATATCTGTTTCTAAAACCAAAATGGATCTATCTAGCAGAGTGGTTGTGAATGTGTGCCTTCGGCTTAAAGAGGTAAACTGCTCTTCTCATGCAGCACTTTAGAAACCCTTTATATGCAAATTCTCATACAGACCTTTCCAGCAAAACACCAGCCTATAGGAAATAGCAGTAAGACTGCATCTTTAACATGGAAGAAACTGTTTTCAAACTGCTCTGCTGTGTGTTCATTCATATAAGAGACTTGAATATATGTTCAGATTCAGCTAGTTAGCAACACGTTTCTTCCAGGAGCTGTGTTTGCCTATTCCAGAGTATACTGGAGTATAAGATGTAAAGACAAATGTCTCGTTCCAAAAGAAAAACGGATGATCTAATGGAATGGTTGTCAATGTGTGCATTCAACTTACTGAGCTAAACTGCTGTTTGTATGCAGCAGTTTAGAAAACATTTCTGTGTAGATTCTCAAACAGACATTTCCAGCAAAATACCGGCCTATAAGAAATAGCAGTAAGACTGCGTCTAAAACTCAGAGGGAACGTTTCTTTCAAACTGCTCTGCAGTGTGTTCGTTCACCAAAGGTCGTTGAATCTATGTTTGGATTCAGCGAGTTTGAAACACGTTTATTCTAGGAGCTGCATTTCGATATTCCAGAGTGTATGGGAGTAAATGCTGTAAAGAGAAATATCTGTTTCTAAAACCAAAACGGAGCTATCTAACAGAATGGTTGTGAATGTGTGCATTCAACTTAAAGGGTTAATCTGCTCTTCTTAGGCAGCAGTTTAGAAACCCTTTATATGCAAATTCTAAAATCAACATTTGCAGCAAAACACCAGCCTAAAAGAAGTAGCAGTAAGACTGCATCTATAACATAGAAGAAACGTTTTCTTCAAAATGCTCTGCTCTGTGTTCATTCACCTAAGAGTCTTGAGTATATGTTCAGATTCAGCGAGTAAGAAACACGTTTCTTCCAGGAGCTGCATTTGCATATTCCAGAGTGTACTGGAGTATAAGGTTTAAAGTGAAATATCTGGTTCTAAAACAAACACGGAGCCATCTAACAGAATGGTTGTCACTGTGTGCATTCAGCTTATTGAGATAAACTGTTGTTTCTATGCAGCAGTTTAGAAAAGATTTTTGTGCAGATTCTAAAACAGACATTCCCAGCAAAATACCGGCCTCTAAGAAATAGCAATAAGACTGCGTCTAAAACTCAAATAAAACGTTTCTTTCAAACTGCTGTGCTGTGTGTTCGTTCACCTAAGGGAGTTGAATCTATGTTTAGATTCAGCGACTTAGAAACACGTCTATTCTGGGAGCTGCGTTTGACTATTCCAGAATGAATGGGAGTATATGCTGTAACTAGAAACACAGGCTTCTAAAACCAAAACGGAGCTAGCTAACAGAATGATTGTGAATGAGGGCATTCAACTTAACGAATTAAACTGCTCCACTTAAGCAGCAGTTTACAAACCATTTATATGGAAATTCTAAAACCAACATTTCCAGGAAAACACCAGCCTAAAAGTAATAGCAGTAACAGTGCATCTATAACATGGAAGAAATGTTTTTTTCAAACTCCTCTGCTGTGTGTTCATTCACCTAAGAGACTTCAATATATGCTCAGAATCAGCGAGTTACAAACACGTTTCTTCCAGGAGCTGCGTATGCATATATCAGAGTGTACTGGGGTACAAGATGTAAAGAAAAATATCTGATTATACTTCGAAACCCGTTTCTTTTGGGAGCTGCGTTTGGATATTCCAAAGTGAATGAGAGTATATGCTGTAAAGAGAAATAAATGCTTCTAAAACCAAAAGGCAGCTATCTAACTGAATGGTTGTCAATGCGTGCACTCAACTTCCAGAGATAAAACCGTGTATGGATTCAGCAGTCTGCAAACACTTTCTGTGCAGAGTCCCAAAACAGGCGTTTTCAGCCCAATACCGGCATATGGAAGAAACAGCAGTAAGCACAGGGAAATATCTGCTTCTAAATCCAAAACGCAGCTATCTAACAGAACGGTTGACAGTGTGTGCACGCAACTTCCAGAGTTAAACCCGTGTGTGGATTCAGCAGTCTGCAAACACTTTCTCTGCAGAGTCCAAAAACAGGCGTTTTCAGCCCATTACCGGCCTAAGGAAGAAACAGCAGTAAGCACAGGGAAATATCTGCTTCTAAATCCAAAACGCAGCTATCTAACAGAACGGTTGTCAATGTGTGCACTCAACTTCCAGAGTTAAACCCGTGTGCGGATTCAGCAGTCTGCAAACACTTTCTCTGCAGAGTCCCAAAACAGGCGTTTTCAGCCCATTACCGGCATATGGAAGAAACAGCAGTAAGCACAGGGAAATATCTGCTTCTAAATCCAAAACGCAGCTATCTAACAGAACGGTTGTCAATGTGTGCACTCAACTTCCAGAATTAAACCCGTGTGTGGATTCAGCAGTCTGCAAACACTTTCTCTGCAGAGTCCCAAAACAGGCGTTTTCAGTCCATTACCGGCATATGGAAGAAACAGCAGTAAGCACAGGGAAATATCTGCTTCTAAATCCAAAACGAAGCTATCTAACAGAACGGTTGTCAATGTGTGCACTCAACTTCCAGAGTTAAACCCGTGTGTGGATTCAGCAGTCTGCAAACACTTTCTCTGCAGAGTCCCAAAACAGGCGCTTTCAGCCCATTACCGGCATATGGAAGAAACAGCAGTAAGCACAGGGAAATATCTGCTTCTAAATCCAAAACGCAGCTATCTAACAGAACGGTTGTCAATGTGTGCACTCAACTTCCAGAGTTAAACCCGTGTGTGGATTCAGCAGTCTGCAAAACCCTTTCTGTGCAGAGTCCCAAAACAGGCGTTTTCAGCCCATTACCGGCATATGGAAGAAACAGCAGTAAGCACAGGGAAATATCTGCTTCTAAATCCAAAACGCAGCTATCTAACAGAACGGTTGTCAATGTGTGCACTCAACTTCCAGAGTTAAACCCGTGTGTGGATTCAGCAGTCTGCAAACACTTTTTCTGCAGAGTCCCAAAACAGGCGTTTTCAGCCCATTACCGGCATATGGAAGAAACAGCAGTAAGCACAGGAATTTCTGCTTCTAAATCCAAAACGCAGCTATCTAACAGAACGGTTGTCAATGTGTGCACTCAACTTCCAGAGTTAAACCCGTGTGTGGATTCAACAGTCTGCAAACACTTTCTCTGCAAAGTCCCAAAACAGGCGTTTTCAGCCCATTACCGGCATATGGAAGAAACAGCAGTAAGCACAGGGAAATATCTGCTTCTAAATCCAAAACGCAGCTATCTAACAGAACGGTTGTCAATGTGTGCACTCAACTTCCAGAGTTAAACCCGTGTGTGGATTCAGCAGTCTGCAAACACTTTCTCTGCAGAGTCCCAAAACAGGCGTTTTCAGCCCATTACCGGGATATGGAAGAAACAGCAGTAAGCACAGGGAAATATCTGCTTCTAAATCCAAAACGCAGCTATCTAACAGAACGGTTGTCAATGTGTGCACTCAACTTCCAGAGTTAAACCCGTGTGTGGATTCAGCAGTCTGCAAACCCTTTCTGTGCAGAGTCCCAAAACATGCGTTTTCAGCCCATTACCGGCATATGGAAGAAACAGCAGCAAGCACAGGGAAATATCTGCTTCTAAATCCAAAACGCAGCTATCTAACAGAACGGTTGTCAATGTGTGCACTCAACTTCCAGAGTTACACCCGTGTGTGGATTCAGCAGTCTGCAAACCCTTTCTGTGCAGAGTCCCAAAACAGGGGTTTTCAGCCCATTACCGGCATATGGAAGAAACAGCAGTAAGCACAGGGAAATATCTGCTTCTAAATCCAAAACGCAGCTATCTAACAGAACGGTTGTCAATGTGTGCACTCAACTTCCAGAGTTAAACCCGTGTGTGGATTCAGCAGTCTGCAAACACTTTCTCTGCAGAGTCCCAAAACAGGCGCTTTCAGCCCTTTACCGGCATATGGAACAAACAGCAGTAAGCACAGGGAAATATCTGCTTCTAAATCCAAAACGAAGCTATCTAACAGAACGGTTGTCAATGTGTGCACTCAACTTCCAGAGTTAAATCCGTGTGTGGATTCAGCAGTCTGCAAACCCTTTCTGTGCATAGTCCCAAAACAGGCGTTTTCAGCCCATTACAGGCATATGGAAGAAACAGCAGTAAGCACAGGGAAATATCTGCTTCTAAATCCAAAACGCAGCTATCTAACAGAACGGTTGTCAATGTTTGCACTCAACTTCCAGAGTTAAACCCGTGTGTGGATTCAGCAGTCTGCAAACACTTTCTCTGCCGAGTCCCAAAACAGGCGTTTTCAGTCCATTACCGGCATATGGAAGAAACAGCAGTAAGCACAGGGAAATATCTGCTTCTAAATCCAAAACGCAGCTATCTAACAGAACGGTTGTCAATGTGTGCACTCAACTTCCAGAGTTAAACCCGTGTGTGGATTCAGCAGTCTGCAAACACTTTCTGTGCAGAGTCCCAAAACAGGCGTTTTCAGCCCATTACCGGCATATGGAAGAAACAGCAGTAAGCACAGGGAAATATCTGCTTCTAAATCCAAAACACAGCTATCTAACAGAACGGTTGTCAATGTGTGCACTCAACTTCCAGAGTTAAACCCGTGTGTGGATTCAGCAGTCTGCAAACCCTTTCTGTGCTGAGTCCCAAAACAGGCGTTTTCAGCCCATTACCGGCATATGGAAGAAACAGCAGTAAGCACAGGGAAATATCTGCTTCTAAATCCAAAACGCAGCTATCTAACAGAACGGTTGTCAATGTGTGCACTCAACTTCCAGAGTTAAACCCGTGTGTGGATTCAGCAGTCTGCAAACACTTTCTCTGCAGAGTCCCAAAACAGGCGTTTTCAGCCCATTACCGGCATATGGAAGAAACAGCAGTAAGCACAGGGAAATATCTGCTTCTAAATCCAAAACGCAGCTATCTAACAGAACGGTTGTCAATGTGTGCACTCAACTTCCAGAGTTAAACCCGTGTGTGGATTCAGCAGTCTGCAAACCCTTTCTGTGCAGAGTCCCAAAACAGGCGTTTTCAGCCCATTACCGGCATATGGAAGAAACAGCAGTAAGCACAGGGAAATATCTACTTCTAAATCCAAAACGCAGCTATCTAACAGAACGGTTGTCAATGTGTGCACTCAACTTCCAGAGGTAAACCCGTGTGTGGATTCAGCAGTCTGCAAACCCTTTCTGTGCAGAGTCCCAAAACAGGCGTTTTCAGCCCATTACCGGCATTTGGAAGAAACAGCAGTAAGCACAGGGAAATATCTGCTTCTAAATCCAAAACGCAGCTATCTAACAGAACGGTTGTCAATGTGTGCACTCAACTTCCAGAGTTAAACCCGTGTGTGGATTCAGCAGTCTGCAAACACTTTCTCTGCAGAGTCCCAAAACAGGCGTTTTCAGCCCGTTACCGGCATATGGAATAAACAGCAGAAAGCACAGGGAAATATCTGCTTCTAAATCCAAAACGCAGCTATCTAACAGAACGGTTGTCAATGTGTGCACTCAACTTCCAGAGTTAAACCCGTGTGTGGATTCAGCAGTCTGCAAACACTTTCTCTGCAGAGTCCCAAAACAGGCGTTTTCAGCCCATTACCGGCATATGGAAGAAACAGCAGTAAGCACAGGGAAATATCTCCTTCTAAATCCAAAACGCAGCTATCTAACAGAACGGTTGTCAATGTGTGCACTCAACTTCCAGAGTTAAACCCGTGTGTGGATTCAGCAGTCCGCAAACACTTTCTCTGCAGAGTCCCAAAACAGGCGTTTTCAACCCATTATCGGCATATGGAAGAAACAGCAGTAAGCACAGGGAAATATCTGCTTCTAAATCCAAAACGCAGCTATCTAACAGAACGGTTGTCAATGTGTGCACTGAACTTCCAGAGTTAAACCCGTGTGTGGATTCAGCAGTCCGCAAACCCTTTCTGTGCAGAGTCCCAAAACAGGCGTTTTCAGCCCTTTACCGGCATATAGAATAAACAGCAGTAAGCACAGGGAAATATCTGCTTCTAAATCCAAAACGCAGCTATCTAACAGAACGGTTGTCAATGTGTGCACTCAACTTCCAGAGTTAAACCCGTGTGTGGATTCAGCAGTCTGCAAACCCTTTCTCTGCAGAGTCCCAAAACAGGCGTTTTCAGCCCATTACCGGCATATGGAAGAAACAGCAGTAAGCACAGGGAAATATCTGCTTCTAAATCCAAAACGCAGCTATCTAACAGAACGGTTGTCAATGTGTGCACTCAACTTCCAGAGTTAAACCCGTGTGTGGATTCAGCAGTCTGCAAACACTTTCTGTGCAGAGTCCCAAAACAGGCGTTTTCAGCCCATTACCGGCATATGGAAGAAACAGCAGTAAGCACAGGGAAATATCTGCTTCTAAATACAAAACGCAGCTATCTAACAGAACGGTTCTCAATGTGTGCACTCAACTTCCAGAGTTGAACCCGTGTGTGGATTCAGCAGTCTGCAAACACTTTCTCTGCAGAGTCCCAAAACAGGCTTTTTCAACCCATTACTGGCATATGGAAGAAACAGCAGTAAGCACAGGGAAATATCTGCTTCTAAATCCAAAACGCAGCTATCTAACAGAACGGTTGTCAATGTGTGCACTCAACTTCCAGAGTTAAACCCGTGTGTGGATTCAGCAGTCTGCAAACACTTTCTCTGCAGAGTCCCAAAACAGGCGTTTTCAGCCCATTACCGGCATATGGAAGAAACAGCAGTAAGCACAGGGAAATATCTGCTTCTAAATCCAAAACGCAGCTATCTAACAGAACGGTTGTCAATGTGTGCACTCAACTTCCAGAGTTAAACCCGTGTGTGGATTCAGCAGTCTGCAAACACTTTCTCTGCAGAGTCCCAAAACAGGCGTTTTCAGCCCATTACCGGCATATGGAAGAAACAGCAGTAAGCACAGGGAAATATCTGCTTCTAAATCCAAAACGCAGCTATCTAACAGAACGGTTGTCAATGTGTGCACTCAACTTCCAGAGTTAAACCCGTGTGTGGATTCAGCAGTCTGCAAACCCTTTCTCTGCAGAGTCCGAAAACAGGCGTTTTCAGCCCATTACCGGCATATGGAAGAAACAGCAGTAAGCACAGGGAAATATCTGCTTCTAAATCCAAAACGCAGCTATCTAACAGAACGGTTGTCAATGTGTGCACTCAACTTCCAGAGTTAAACCCGTGTGTGGATTCAGCAGTCTGCAAACACTTTCTTTGCAGAGTCCCAAAACAGGCGTTTTCAGCCCATTACCGGCATATGGAAGAAACAGCAGTAAGCACAGGGAAATATTTGCTTCTAAATCCAAAACGCAGCTATCTAACAGAACGGTTGTCAATGTGTGCACTCAACTTCCAGAGTTAAACCCGTGTGTGGATTCAGCAGTCTGCAAACACTTTCTCTGCAGAGTCCCAAAACAGGCGTTTTCAGCCCATTACCGGCATATGGAAGAAACAGCAGTAAGCACAGGGAAATATCTGCTTCTAAATACAAAACGCAGCTATCTAACAGAACGGTTCTCAATGTGTGCACTCAACTTCCAGAGTTGAACCCGTGTGTGGATTCAGCAGTCTGCAAACACTTTCTCTGCAGAGTCCCAAAACAGGCGTTTTCAACCCATTACTGGCATATGGAAGAAACAGCAGTAAGCACAGGGAAATATCTGCTTCTAAATCCAAAACGCAGCTATCTAACAGAACGGTTGTCAATGTGTGCACTCAACTTCCAGAGTTAAACCCGTGTGTGGATTCAGCAGTCTGCAAACACTTTCTCTGCAGAGTCCCAAAACAGGCGTTTTCAGCCCATTACCGGCATATGGAAGAAACAGCAGTAAGCACAGGGAAATATCTGCTTCTAAATCCAAAACGCAGCTATCTAACAGAACGGTTGTCAATGTGTGCACTCAACTTCCAGAGTTAAACCCGTGTGTGGATTCAGCAGTCTGCAAACACTTTCTCTGCAGAGTCCCAAAACAGGCGTTTTCAGCCCATTACCGGCATATGGAAGAAACAGCAGTAAGCACAGGGAAATATCTGCTTCTAAATCCAAAACGCAGCTATCTAACAGAACGGTTGTCAATGTGTGCACTCAACTTCCAGAGTTAAACCCGTGTGTGGATTCAGCAGTCTGCAAACCCTTTCTGTGCAGAGTCCCAAAACAGGCGTTTTCAGCCCATTACCGGCATATGGAAGAAACAGCAGTAAGCACAGGGAAATATCTGCTTCTAAATCCAAAACGCAGCTATCTAACAGAACGCTTGTCAATGTGTGCACTCAACTTCCAGAGTTAAACCCGTGTGTGGATTCAGCAGTCTGCAAACACTTTCTTTGCAGAGTCCCAAAACAGGCGTTTTCAGCCCATTACCGGCATATGGAAGAAACAGCAGTAAGCACAGGGAAATATCTGCTTCTAAATCCAAAACGCAGCTATCTAACAGAACGGTTGTCAATGTGTGCACTCAACTTCCAGAGTTAAACCCGTGTGTGGATTCAGCAGTCTGCAAACACTTTCTCTGCAGAGTCCCAAAACAGGCGTTTTCAGCCCATTACCGGCATATGGAAGAAACAGCAGTAAGCACAGGGAAATATCTGCTTCTAAATGCAAAACGCAGCTATCTAACAGAACGGTTGTCAATGTGTGCACTCAACTTCCAGAGTTAAACCCGTGTGTGGATTCAGCAGTCTGCAAACCCTTTCTCTGCAGAGTCCCAAAACTGGCGTTTTCAGCCCATTACCGGCATATGGAAGAAACAGCAGTAAGCACAGGGAAATATCTGCTTTTAAATCCAAAACGCAGCTATCTAACAGAACGGTTGTCAATGTGTGCACTCAACTTCCAGAGTGAAACCCGTGTGTGGATTCAGCAGTTTGCAAACCCTTTCTGTGCAGAGTCCCAAAACAAGCGTTTTCAGCCCATTACCGGCATATGGAAGAAACAGCAGTAAGCACAGGGAAATATCTGCTTCTAAATCCAAAACGCAGCTATCTAACAGAACGGTTGTCAATGTGTGCACTCAACTTCCAGAGTTAAAACCGTGTGTGGATTCAGCAGTATGCAAACACTTTCTCTGCAGAGTCCCAAAACAGGCGTTTTCAGCCCATTACCGGCATATGGAAGAAACAGGAGTAAGCACAGGGAAATATCTCCTTCTAAATCCAAAACGCAGCTATCTAACAGAACGGTTGTCAATGTGTGCACTCAACTTCCAGAGTTAAACCCGTGTGTGGATTCAGCAGTCCGCAAACACTTTCTCTGCAGAGTCCCAAAACAGGCGTTTTCAACCCATTACCGGCATATGGAAGAAACAGCCGTAAGAACAGGGAAATATCTGCTTCTAAATCCAAAACGCAGCTATCTAACAGAACGGTTGTCAATGTGTGCACTCAACATCCAGAGTTAAACCCGTGTGTGGATTCAGCAGTCTGCAAACACTTTCTCTGCAGAGTCCCAAAAAAGGCGTTTTCAGCCCATTACCGGCATATGGAAGAAACAGCAGTAAGCACAGGGAAATATCTGCTTCTAAATCCAAAACGCAGCTATCTAACAGAACGGTTGTCAATGTGTGCACTCAACTTCCAGAGTTAAACCCGTGTGTGGATTCAGCAGTCTGCAAACCCTTTCTGTGCAGAGTCCCAAAACAGGCGTTTTCAGCCCATTACCGGCATATGGAAGAAACAGCAGTAAGCACAGGGAAATATCTGCTTCTAAATCCAAAACGCAGCTATCTAACAGAACGGTTGTCAATGTGTGCACTCAACTTCCAGAGTTGAACCCGTGTGTGGATTCAGCAGTCTGCAAACACTTTCTCTGCAGAGTCCCAAAACAGGCGTTTTCAACCCATTACCGGCATATGGAAGAAACAGCAGTAAGCACAGGGAAATATCTGCTTCTAAATCCAAAACGCAGCTATCTAACAGAACGGTTGTCAATGTGTGCACTCAACTTCCAGAGTTAAACCCGTGTGTGGATTCAGCAGTCTGCAAACACTTTCTCTGCAGAGTCCCAAAACAGGCGTTTTCAGCCCATTACCGGCATATGGAAGAAACAGCAGTAAGCACAGGGAAATATCTGCTTCTAAATCGAAAACGCAGCTATCTAACAGAACGGTTGTCAATGTGTGCACTCAACTTCCAGAGTTAAACCCGTGTGTGGATTCAGCAGTCTGCAAACCCTTTCTGTGCAGATTCCCAAAACAGGCGTTTTCAGCCCATTACCGGCATATGGAAGAAACAGCAGTAAGCACAGGGAAATATCTGCTTCTAAATCCAAAACGCAGCTATCTAACAGAACGGTTGTCAATGTGTGCACTCAACTTCCAGAGTTAAACCCGTGTGTGGATTCAGCAGTCTGCAAACCCTTTCTGTGCAGAGTCCCAAAACAGGCGTTTTCAGCCCATTACCGGCATATGGAAGAAACAGCAGTAAGCACAGGGAAATATCTGCTTCTAAATCCAAAACGCAGCTATCTAACAGAACGGTTGTCAATGTGTGCACTCAACTTCCAGAGTTAAACCCGTGTGTGGATTCAGCAGTCTGCAAACACTTTCTCTGCAGAGTCCCAAAACAGGCGTTTTCAGCCCATTACCGGCATATGGAAGAAACAGCAGTAAGCACAGGGAAATATCTCCTTCTAAATCCAAAACGCAGCTATCTAACAGAACGGTTGTCAATGTGTGCACTCAACTTCCAGAGTTAAACCCGTGTGTGGATTCAGCAGTCCGCAAACACTTTCTCTGCAGAGTCCCAAAACAGGCGTTTTCAACCCATTACCGGCATATGGAAGAAACAGCAGTAAGCACAGGGAGATATCTGCTTCTAAATCCAAAACGCAGCTATCTAACAGAACGGTTGTCAATGTGTGCACTCAACTATCAGAGTTAAACCCGTGTGTGGATTCAGCAGTCTGCAAACACTTTCTCTGCAGAGTCCCAAAACAGGCGTTTTCAGCCCATTACCGGCATATGGAAGAAACAGCAGTAAGCACAGGGAAATATCTGCTTCTAAATCCAAAACGCAGCTATCTAACAGAACGGTTGTCAATGTGTGCACTCAACTTCCAGAGTTAAACCCGTGTGTGGATTCAGCAGTCTGCAAACCCTTTCTGTGCAGAGTCCCAAAACAGGCGTTTTCAGCCCATTACCGGCATATGGAAGAAACAGCAGTAAGCACAGGGAAATATCTGCTTCTAAATCCAAAACGCAGCTATCTAACAGAACGGTTGTCAATGTGTGCACTCAACTTCCAGAGTTAAACCCGTGTGTGGATTCAGCAGTCTGCAAACCCTTTCTCTGCAGAGTCCCAAAACAGGCGTTTTCAGCCCATTACCGGCATATGGAAGAAACAGCAGTAAGCACAGGGAAATATCTGCTTCTAAATCCAAAACGCAGCTATCTAACAGAACGGTTGTCAATGTGTGCACTCAACTTCCAGAGTTAAACCCGTGTGTGGATTCAGCAGTCTGCAAACCCTTTCTCTGCAGAGTCCGAAAACAGGCGTTTTCAGCCCATTACCGGCATATGGAAGAAACAGCAGTAAGCACAGGGAAATATCTGCTTCTAAATCCAAAACGCAGCTATCTAACAGAACGGTTGTCAATGTGTGCACTCAACTTCCAGAGTTAAACCCGTGTGTGGATTCAGCAGTCTGCAAACACTTTCTTTGCAGAGTCCCAAAACAGGCGTTTTCAGCCCATTACCGGCATATGGAAGAAACAGCAGTAAGCACAGGGAAATATTTGCTTCTAAATCCAAAACGCAGCTATCTAACAGAACGGTTGTCAATGTGTGCACTCAACTTCCAGAGTTAAACCCGTGTGTGGATTCAGCAGTCTGCAAACACTTTCTCTGCAGAGTCCCAAAACAGGCGTTTTCAGCCCATTACCGGCATATGGAAGAAACAGCAGTAAGCACAGGGAAATATCTGCTTCTAAATACAAAACGCAGCTATCTAACAGAACGGTTCTCAATGTGTGCACTCAACTTCCAGAGTTGAACCCGTGTGTGGATTCAGCAGTCTGCAAACACTTTCTCTGCAGAGTCCCAAAACAGGCGTTTTCAACCCATTACTGGCATATGGAAGAAACAGCAGTAAGCACAGGGAAATATCTGCTTCTAAATCCAAAACGCAGCTATCTAACAGAACGGTTGTCAATGTGTGCACTCAACTTCCAGAGTTAAACCCGTGTGTGGATTCAGCAGTCTGCAAACACTTTCTCTGCAGAGTCCCAAAACAGGCGTTTTCAGCCCATTACCGGCATATGGAAGAAACAGCAGTAAGCACAGGGAAATATCTGCTTCTAAATCCAAAACGCAGCTATCTAACAGAACGGTTGTCAATGTGTGCACTCAACTTCCAGAGTTAAACCCGTGTGTGGATTCAGCAGTCTGCAAACACTTTCTCTGCAGAGTCCCAAAACAGGCGTTTTCAGCCCATTACCGGCATATGGAAGAAACAGCAGTAAGCACAGGGAAATATCTGCTTCTAAATCCAAAACGCAGCTATCTAACAGAACGGTTGTCAATGTGTGCACTCAACTTCCAGAGTTAAACCCGTGTGTGGATTCAGCAGTCTGCAAACCCTTTCTGTGCAGAGTCCCAAAACAGGCGTTTTCAGCCCATTACCGGCATATGGAAGAAACAGCAGTAAGCACAGGGAAATATCTGCTTCTAAATCCAAAACGCAGCTATCTAACAGAACGCTTGTCAATGTGTGCACTCAACTTCCAGAGTTAAACCCGTGTGTGGATTCAGCAGTCTGCAAACACTTTCTTTGCAGAGTCCCAAAACAGGCGTTTTCAGCCCATTACCGGCATATGGAAGAAACAGCAGTAAGCACAGGGAAATATCTGCTTCTAAATCCAAAACGCAGCTATCTAACAGAACGGTTGTCAATGTGTGCACTCAACTTCCAGAGTTAAACCCGTGTGTGGATTCAGCAGTCTGCAAACACTTTCTCTGCAGAGTCCCAAAACAGGCGTTTTCAGCCCATTACCGGCATATGGAAGAAACAGCAGTAAGCACAGGGAAATATCTGCTTCTAAATGCAAAACGCAGCTATCTAACAGAACGGTTGTCAATGTGTGCACTCAACTTCCAGAGTTAAACCCGTGTGTGGATTCAGCAGTCTGCAAACCCTTTCTCTGCAGAGTCCCAAAACTGGCGTTTTCAGCCCATTACCGGCATATGGAAGAAACAGCAGTAAGCACAGGGAAATATCTGCTTTTAAATCCAAAACGCAGCTATCTAACAGAACGGTTGTCAATGTGTGCACTCAACTTCCAGAGTGAAACCCGTGTGTGGATTCAGCAGTTTGCAAACCCTTTCTGTGCAGAGTCCCAAAACAAGCGTTTTCAGCCCATTACCGGCATATGGAAGAAACAGCAGTAAGCACAGGGAAATATCTGCTTCTAAATCCAAAACGCAGCTATCTAACAGAACGGTTGTCAATGTGTGCACTCAACTTCCAGAGTTAAAACCGTGTGTGGATTCAGCAGTATGCAAACACTTTCTCTGCAGAGTCCCAAAACAGGCGTTTTCAGCCCATTACCGGCATATGGAAGAAACAGGAGTAAGCACAGGGAAATATCTCCTTCTAAATCCAAAACGCAGCTATCTAACAGAACGGTTGTCAATGTGTGCACTCAACTTCCAGAGTTAAACCCGTGTGTGGATTCAGCAGTCCGCAAACACTTTCTCTGCAGAGTCCCAAAACAGGCGTTTTCAACCCATTACCGGCATATGGAAGAAACAGCCGTAAGAACAGGGAAATATCTGCTTCTAAATCCAAAACGCAGCTATCTAACAGAACGGTTGTCAATGTGTGCACTCAACATCCAGAGTTAAACCCGTGTGTGGATTCAGCAGTCTGCAAACACTTTCTCTGCAGAGTCCCAAAAAAGGCGTTTTCAGCCCATTACCGGCATATGGAAGAAACAGCAGTAAGCACAGGGAAATATCTGCTTCTAAATCCAAAACGCAGCTATCTAACAGAACGGTTGTCAATGTGTGCACTCAACTTCCAGAGTTAAACCCGTGTGTGGATTCAGCAGTCTGCAAACCCTTTCTGTGCAGAGTCCCAAAACAGGCGTTTTCAGCCCATTACCGGCATATGGAAGAAACAGCAGTAAGCACAGGGAAATATCTGCTTCTAAATCCAAAACGCAGCTATCTAACAGAACGGTTGTCAATGTGTGCACTCAACTTCCAGAGTTGAACCCGTGTGTGGATTCAGCAGTCTGCAAACACTTTCTCTGCAGAGTCCCAAAACAGGCGTTTTCAACCCATTACCGGCATATGGAAGAAACAGCAGTAAGCACAGGGAAATATCTGCTTCTAAATCCAAAACGCAGCTATCTAACAGAACGGTTGTCAATGTGTGCACTCAACTTCCAGAGTTAAACCCGTGTGTGGATTCAGCAGTCTGCAAACACTTTCTCTGCAGAGTCCCAAAACAGGCGTTTTCAGCCCATTACCGGCATATGGAAGAAACAGCAGTAAGCACAGGGAAATATCTGCTTCTAAATCGAAAACGCAGCTATCTAACAGAACGGTTGTCAATGTGTGCACTCAACTTCCAGAGTTAAACCCGTGTGTGGATTCAGCAGTCTGCAAACCCTTTCTGTGCAGATTCCCAAAACAGGCGTTTTCAGCCCATTACCGGCATATGGAAGAAACAGCAGTAAGCACAGGGAAATATCTGCTTCTAAATCCAAAACGCAGCTATCTAACAGAACGGTTGTCAATGTGTGCACTCAACTTCCAGAGTTAAACCCGTGTGTGGATTCAGCAGTCTGCAAACCCTTTCTGTGCAGAGTCCCAAAACAGGCGTTTTCAGCCCATTACCGGCATATGGAAGAAACAGCAGTAAGCACAGGGAAATATCTGCTTCTAAATCCAAAACGCAGCTATCTAACAGAACGGTTGTCAATGTGTGCACTCAACTTCCAGAGTTAAACCCGTGTGTGGATTCAGCAGTCTGCAAACACTTTCTCTGCAGAGTCCCAAAACAGGCGTTTTCAGCCCATTACCGGCATATGGAAGAAACAGCAGTAAGCACAGGGAAATATCTCCTTCTAAATCCAAAACGCAGCTATCTAACAGAACGGTTGTCAATGTGTGCACTCAACTTCCAGAGTTAAACCCGTGTGTGGATTCAGCAGTCCGCAAACACTTTCTCTGCAGAGTCCCAAAACAGGCGTTTTCAACCCATTACCGGCATATGGAAGAAACAGCAGTAAGCACAGGGAGATATCTGCTTCTAAATCCAAAACGCAGCTATCTAACAGAACGGTTGTCAATGTGTGCACTCAACTATCAGAGTTAAACCCGTGTGTGGATTCAGCAGTCTGCAAACACTTTCTCTGCAGAGTCCCAAAACAGGCGTTTTCAGCCCATTACCGGCATATGGAAGAAACAGCAGTAAGCACAGGGAAATATCTGCTTCTAAATCCAAAACGCAGCTATCTAACAGAACGGTTGTCAATGTGTGCACTCAACTTCCAGAGTTAAACCCGTGTGTGGATTCAGCAGTCTGCAAACCCTTTCTGTGCAGAGTCCCAAAACAGGCGTTTTCAGCCCATTACCGGCATATGGAAGAAACAGCAGTAAGCACAGGGAAATATCTGCTTCTAAATCCAAAACGCAGCTATCTAACAGAACGGTTGTCAATGTGTGCACTCAACTTCCAGAGTTAAACCCGTGTGTGGATTCAGCAGTCTGCAAACCCTTTCTCTGCAGAGTCCCAAAACAGGCGTTTTCAGCCCATTACCGGCATATGGAAGAAACAGCAGTAAGCACAGGGAAATATCTGCTTCTAAATCCAAAACGCAGCTATCTAACAGAACGGTTGTCAATGTGTGCACTCAACTTCCAGAGTTAAACCCGTGTGTGGATTCAGCAGTCTGCAAACACTTTCTCTGCAGAGTCCCAAAACAGGCGTTTTCAGCCCATTACCGGCATATGGAAGAAACAGCAGTAAGCACAGGGAAATATCTGCTTCTAAATCCAAAACGCAGCTATCTAACAGAACGGTTGTCAATGTGTGCACTCAACTTCCAGAGTTAAACCCGTGTGTGGATTCAGCAGTCCGCAAACCCTTTCTGTGCAGAGTCCCAAAACAGGCGTTTTCAGCCCATTACCGGCATATGGAAGAAACAGCAGTAAGCACAGGGAAATATCTGCTTCTAAATGCAAAACGCAGCTATCTAACAGAACGGTTGTCAATGTGTGCACTCAACTTCCAGAGTTAAACCCGTGTGTGGATTCAGCAGTCTGCAAACCCTTTCTGTGCAGAGTCCCAAAACAGGCGTTTTCAGCCCATTACCGGCATATGGAAGAAACAGCAGTAAGCACAGGGAAATATCTGCTTCTAAATCCAAAACGCAGCTATCTAACAGAACGGTTGTCAATGTGTGCACTCAACTTCCAGAGTTGAACCCGTGTGTGGATTCAGCAGTCTGCAAACACGTTCTCTGCAGAGTCCCAAAACAGGCGTTTTCAACCCATTACCGGCATATGGAAGAAACAGCAGTAAGCACAGGGAAATATCTGCTTCTAAATCCAAAACGCAGCTATCTAACAGAACGGTTGTCAATGTGTGCACTCAACTTCCAGAGTTAAACCCGTGTGTGGATTCAGCAGTCTGCAAACCCTTTCTGTGCAGAGTCCCAAAACAGGCGTTTTCAGCCCATTACCGGCATATGGAAGAAACAGCAGTAAGCACAGGGAAATATCTGCTTCTAAATCCAAAACGCAGCTATCTAACAGAACGGTTGTCAATGTGTGCACTCAACTTCCAGAGTTAAACCTGTGTGTGGATTCAGCAGTCTGCAAACACTTTCTCTGCAGAGTCCCAAAACAGGCGTTTTCAGCCCATTACCGGCATATGGAAGAAACAGCAGTAAGCACAGGGAAATATCTCCTTCTAAATCCAAAACGCAGCTATCTAACAGAACGGTTGTCAATGTGTGCACTCAAGTTCCAGAGTTAAACCCGTGTGTGGATTCAGCAGTCCGCAAACACTTTCTCTGCAGAGTCCCAAAACAGGCGTTTTCAACCCATTACCGGCATATGGAAGAAACAGCAGTAAGCACAGGGAAATATCTGCTTCTTAATCCAAAACGCAGCTATCTAACAGAACGGTTGTCAATGTCTGCACTCAACTTCCAGAGTTAAACCCGTGTGTGGATTCAGCAGTCTGCAAACACTTTCTCTGCAGAGTCCCAAAACAGGCGTTTTCAACCCATTACCGGCATATGGAAGAAACAGCAGTAAGCACAGGGAAATATCTGCTTCTAAATCCAAAACGCAGCTATCTAACAGAACGGTTGTCAATGTGTGCACTCAACTTCCAGAGTGAAACCCGTGTGTGGATTCAGCAGTCTGCAAAACACTTTCTCTGCAGAGTCCCAAAACAGGCGTTTTCAGCCCATTACCGGCATATGGAAGAAACAGCAGTAAGCACAGGGAAATATCTGCTTCTAAATCCAAAACGCAGCTATCTAACAGAACGGTTGTCATGTGTGCACTCAACTTCCAGAGTTAAACCCGTGTGTGGATTCAGCAGTCTGCAAACACTTTCTCTGCAGAGTCCCAAAACAGGCGTTTTC